>NC_042628.1:66349096-66561366 GCF_901001135.1 Rhinatrema bivittatum | reverse complement strand
TGAAGTAAGCCCTGCATGAAACGCCCCACGAGAGAATGGGTTGAGATGGACAACTCATCCCCACCCCCCCCCCCCCCCCCCGGTGATATTCTCCAATAGCACTGAGGTGAACTCTCACAGAGGTGGTCTTCAAGCCACCATCGGACAGGTGCAACAGGTAATTCAGAATTCTCAGGGTGGAGCAGGAGAACAGATCCAAACCATTTCCCTCACATCAGACCGAGAACCTCTTCCACTTGAGATTGTAAGACATCTTGGTCGAAGGTTTTTGGACTCCACCTCACATGTGCGTGACATCATCCGACAGAGCATGCCCAGCTGGTTACTATCTATGTGTCCACGTGAGGTCCCCTTTCATTCTCGTCACAATGAAAACATACTAGCGAAAAAATAAAACAAACCGAAGGTGACCATAACATCGTGGGGAGGCGGAGGGGATTCCTCCATCCAGCTGTCATAGGAGAACACCTGTTATAGGTAAGCAACTGCACTTTCTCCTAGGAAGCAGGATGGTCTTATACAACGGGCCTCCGGTCCATGGCCTGAAGCCAGGCCCTGCGTCAAGCTCTAATGCCTGCCAAGACCACTCTTGCCGCTGTTTCAAACACATCATAAGCTGAGCTGAACTTGTTTGTCACACTCCAGTCCTTGTTGGATCACCTTCAGGAAATCTTCCTGAAATTGCTGTGTAAGGCGGAAAAACAGATCCGCAATCTCTTCGCTTTCTTTAATGTGGATTCCACCACTACTAACTAGTGTGCAAGCTGACGGCGATTAAATCCCATGATGAGTTGCACCACATCCACAGCATCAGTCTTCTGGTTTACTGGTGGGATGGAAATGGGGTACTCTCATAGCTGGACGACCAGATCTTTAAAGACGTCATTCACTGGTACTGCAACCACCTCTTTTAGAGCATCCACAAATTGCAGGATTTCTAGCATCTTATGCCTGGAATCCTGCTCGGTCAGCAGCTGAAAAAGCACCATTTCTGCCATGGCTCTCACGAACCCAGCAAAGGTTAAGTCTTCCAGTGGATACTTACGCCTATTCTCAGAAGGATATGGCCCAGAGAGCAAATCTTCAGATTCCTCCTTTGAGGAAGGGGACATCTCATTCTCCCAAGGATCATAGGGGGCATCCTCCTCACACTGTGTGCCCGGGGTCAGTGAGCTCTAATTCATAGCATCAAAGGCACCAGTGCGGGCATCGAAGGCACCGCTGGTGCCCGCACTAGCACTGAATGCCCTGTGGGCACCAGAAGCACCAAGGGAACCAGTGGCTCCAATGGTATTGATCCTGAAGAACCAGGGAAGGCTAACACCAGAAATTAGCAGATAATGTAGAGATTACTTACCTGATAATCTCGTTTTCCTTAGTGTATGCAGATGGACTCAAAACAAGTGGGTATAGTGTGCTCGTGCTAGCAGTTGGAGACGGATCTGACGTCAGCACGGGTACATATACCCCCGCAGGAAGTGCAGCAATTCAGTAATCTTCCTTGCAAAAGCTTTATGGATATATGTGTAACTGACCGATCGATTAAATGAACAGGATTACCCTGACTGATTGATAGTAGCTGGAGACCGCCAGTGTTCTCAACCGGAAGGCGTCGACACCCGGCAGGGTGGATGCCCTATATAAGAAAACATGGCTTACCGTGAGTCGGTGAATCCCCATGTATACCGGCAGCCTGGCGGGATGCTGAGTCCATCTGCATACACTAAGGAAAACGAGATTATCAGGTAAGTAATCTCTACATTTCCTAGCGTGTAGCAGATGGACTCAAAACAAGTGGGATGTACAAAAGCTACTCCCGGACTGGGTGGGAGGCTGCCCGAGGTCCGTTCAGGATTGCCCTCGCAAATGCTGTGTCCTCCCTGGCCTGGACGTCCAGACTGTAGAATCTGGAGAAGGTATGGAGGGAGGACCATGTCGCCGCTTTACATATCTCTGCAGGCGACAGCATCCTAGTTTCTGCCCAAGAGGCCGCTTGCGCTCTGGTAGAGTGAGCCTTGACCCGTAGAGGTGGTGGTTTTCCCGCTTCTACGTAGGCTGCCTTGATAACTTCTTTGATCCAGCGGGCGATGGTTGCCCTTGAGGCCGCTTCCCCTTGCTTCTTCCCGCTGTGAAGGACGAACAGGTGGTCCGTCTTTCGTACTGCTTCTGACATTTCCAGGTATTTGGACAGCAGCCTGCCGATGTCGAGATGGCGTAGTATTCGACCTTCTTCCGACTTCTTCAAACCTTCCGTGGTAGGCAAGGATATGGTTTGGTTGAGGTGGAAATGTGAGACTAATTTGGGTAAGAAGGAAGGAACCGTGCAAAGATGGATAGCCTCTGGAGTGATTCTGAGAAACGGATCACGGCAGGACAGCGCTTGTAGCTCTGAGATGCGGCGTGCTGAGCATACGGCCAGCAGGAACACCATCTTCAAGGTTAACAAACGGAGGGACAGGCCTCGGAGGGGTCTGAAGGCGGGTCCCGCTAGAAATTCCAAAACTAGGTTGAGGTTCCACAGGGACAGTGGCCACTTCAGTGGCGGGCGAATGTGTTTGACTCCTTTCAGGAAACGTGAAACGTCTGGGTGTGTGGCGATGCTGTTGCCGTCACTCCGGGGACCGTAGCAGGATAGCGCTGCCACTTGAGCCTTGATGGAATTGAGGGACAGACCCTTCTGAAGTCCATCTTGCAGGAAATCCAAAATGATAGGGATCTTAGCGGCATGTGGATTGGTGCCGTGAGTTTCGCACCAGGCTTCAAATACTCTCCAGATCCTTATATATGTTAATGATGTGGAGAACTTGCGTGCTCGGAGGAGAGTATCTATTACCGGCCCCGAGTATCCTCTTTTCTTCAGTCTAACCCTCTCAATGGCCAGACCGTAAGAGAGAATTGAGCTGGATCCTCGTGGAGGATGGGACCTTGCTGCAGCAGGACCCTGTGTAAAGGCAGGGGAAATTGATTCCCTGCCAGTAGTCTTCTCATGTCTGCGTACCAGGGTCTTCTTGGCCAGTCCGGGGCCACTAGAAGAACTAGGCCTCTGTGTCGCTGAATCTTGTGTATAATGGTGCCCAGCAGGGAATATGGAGGAAAGACATATAGCAGGATCCCCTGAGGCCATGGCTGTACCAGGGCATCGATCCCCTGCGACAGAGGATCCCGCCTGCGGCTGAAATATCTGGGTACTTGAGCGTTGGACCTGTCCGCTAGTAGGTCCATGCCCGGCGTCCCCCACTGATCCACAATCATCTGGAAAGCTGTGGGCGACAGCTGCCATTCCCCCGGATTTAGGCTTTCTCTGCTGAGGAAGTCTGCTGTGGTGTTGTCCTTCCCGGCGATGTGGACGGCAGAGATGTCCTGTAGATTTGCTTCCGCCCAAGACATCAGGGGGGCTATTGCTAGGGATACCTGTCGGCTTCTGATTCTGCCCTGTCGGTTGATGTATGCCACTGTTGTGGCGTGGTCCGACATCACTCTGACTGCTTTGTTTCGGAGTCTGTGGGCAAATCGCAGGCATGCTATCCTGACTGCCCATGCCTCTAGTCGGTTGATGTTCCACCCCGACTCTTCTCTGTTCCACCGCCCTTGGGCGGTGAGTTCTTCACAGTGTGCTCCCCATCCGTTCAGGCTGGCATCTGTAGTGAGCAGGGTCCAGGTTGGGGAGGACATTCTTGAGCCCCGGCTCATGTGGCCGGGCTGCAACCACCACAGTATCTGATTCCGCATTCTGGCTGGTAGAGATAGGTGTACGGTGTAGTTCTGTGATCGTGGGCTCCACCGAGATAGGAGGGCACGTTGTAATGGTCTCATATGAGCCTGCACCCATGGTATCACCTCCAGAGTGGATGCCATAAGGCCGAGGACCTGTAGGTAATCCCAAGCTGTGGGCCGGGTGGCGCTCAGCAGGGCCTGCAGACGATTCCGGAGCTTTGCTCTCCTCTTGGCGGTCAGACTGACCTTGTCTTCCTGGGTGTCGAATCGGACTCCTAGGTATTCCAGCGACTGAGAAGGCTGTATGGAACTCTTGTTCGAGTTAACTACCCATCCTAGGCTTTCCAGAAGAGCTATAACTCTGTTGGTTGCCTGGTGGCTCTCCTCCGGTGACTTCGCCCTGATCAGCCAATCGTCCAGGTAGGGATGGATGAGGATTCCTTACTTCCTGAGGGACGCTGTCACTACTACTATGACCTTGGAAAAGGTCCGTGGCGAGGTGGCTAACCCGAAGGGCAAAGCTCGGAACTGGATGTGTTGGTTCAGGACTTTGAAGCGTAAATAGGGCTGGTGATCCCGATGGATTGGGATATGCAAGTAGGCTTCCGACAGATCTAGGGATGTGAGAAATTCCCCTGGCTGTACTGCATTTTTGAGAGACCGCAGAGTTTCCATGCGAAAGCTGGGGACCCGTAGGACTGACTGACCTGAGGTCCAGGACGGGCCTGAAAGTGCCCTCCTTCTTGAGTACTATGAAATAAATGTAATAATTGCCCAGAATTTATCTCCCCTGCAGGCACTGGGATTATGGCTTTTAGTGATAGGAGCCTCCGCCAAAGTAACTTCTAGTGCCACCCTCTTGAGGAGTGAACAAGGAGATTCCACAAACTTGTCCGGCGGGAGCCGAAGAAAGTCCAGGTAATAACCTTCTCGGATGATGGCGAGGACCCACTGGTCCGAGGTGATCTTGACCCACCTGCGGTAAAAGAGCGTTAGCCTGCCCCCTATGGCTGCTACCCCCGCATGGGTCGGCTGATTGTCATTGTGGGGTACGGCCGGGACCCGAACCCGAGCCGGTTCCCCTCTTGTTGTGCTTAGTCCGAAAGGACTGGTTCCTGGCCTGCGAACGAGGTGCTTTGTAGCGAGTCCGGTAAGGGTTGAAGCGCTGAGAGTTTCTACCTCTGGATGGTCTAGAAAAAGGGCACTGGCTACTCCTTGACCTGTCTTCTAGTAGACGGGGTAATGGAGAGGCGCCCCATTTATTGGCCAGTTTCTCGAGGTCGCTGCCGAACAGGAGGGATCCCTTAAAGGGCATTCTCGTGAGACGTGTCTTGGAGGAGGAGTCGGCCAACCAATTACGTAGCCAGAGCTGTCTCCTGGCTGCCACTGAGGATGACACTCCCTTGGCTGCCGTACGGACTAGGTCGGAGGCTACGTCAGTGAGGAACGAAAGAGCTGATTCCTTCTCTTCTCCTGGGGTGTTATTCCTAGCCTGTGATAAACAGGAACGCGTCACCACGGTGCAGCAGGTCGCAATGCGTAGGGACATGGCTGCCACCTCAAAGACTTGTTTCAGAATGGCGTCCATGCGCCGGTCATGTGTATCTTTGAGGGCCGTCCCCCCTTCCACCGGAATGGTGGTGCGTTTCACAATTGCGCTAATTAAGGCGTCTACCTGGGGGCACGCCAGCATCTCCTTGGTTACCGGGTCTAAAAGGTACATGCGAACCAAGGCCCGACCCCCTTTGAATGATGCCTCCGGCGCATTCCATTCCAGATCGATTAGCTGCTGTGCTGCTTGTAGGAGGGGAAAATGGTGAGTCGTTTAGCGCAGGCCCTCTAACAGGGGGTTCATTCTAGGTTCCCCTGGGGTGTCATGGCCCGGGAGATCCAGTTCCGATAGGCATTGAGAGATCAGGCCTGGGAGATCCTCTTTCAGAAAGAAGCGCCTCATGGTCCGATATGGTTCAATCCCCGAAGGAAGTTCACCATCCTCGGGGGGCTCGTCGTCTTCCTCAGGGCATTCTGAATCCCCATAAGTGGGGGTTCCGGGTGGCGAGTGGCCGTGCCTAGGCCTTGAGGGTCCAGGGGCCTGGTCATCCGGTACGTATGGACCCATTCGGGGAGCAGACTGCATTGCGACAAAGGCATGAATCCCCTTGAATAATTCCACCCAGGAGAGCGAAGCAGGATCTGGCCTTAGGGGCACCAGGTCTCTCGGGTTCCCTGGCTGCTTACCACCGCCTGCTAGGTCCGGGGTGTTCCCTGAGGAACCGGCAAGTACGCTGGGCTGCGACCGGTCCTGGCCTGGAACTCCCAGGGCCTCTTCACATTGGGCACATAAGAACATAAGAAAATGCCATACTGTGTCAGACCAAGGGTTCATCAAGCCTAGCATCATGTTTCCAACAGTGGCCAATCCAGGCCATAAGAACCTGGCAAGTACCCAAACACTAAGTCTATTCCATGCTACCATTGCTAATGTCAGTGGCTATTCTCTAAGGGGGTAATTTTCAAAAGGAGTTATGCGCATAAATGTAACTACTATTGTAGCAATTTTCAAACGCTATTTAATCACGTAAAGTGCATTTATGTGAGTAAATCCTATGGACAATTCAATGGCATATATTGTAGCAATTTTCAAAAAGCCACTTACTCGAGTAAAGTGCATTTACTCGAATAAAGCCCAGTTTTACTCAAGTAAATGCTTTTAAAAATAAGGCCCTATGTGAACTTAATAGCAGGTAATGGACTTCTCCTCCAAGAACTTATCCAATCCTTCTTTAAACACAGCTATACTAACTGCACTGACCACATCCCCTGGTAACAAATTCCAGTGTTTAATTGTGCGTTGAGTAAAAAAGAACTTTCTCCGATTAGTTTTAAATGTGCCCCATGCTAACTTCATGGAGTGCCCCCTAGTCTTTCTACTATCCGAAAGAGTAAATAACCGATTCACATCTACCCGTTCTAGACCTCTCATGATTTTAAACACCTCTATCATATCCCCCCTCAGTCATCTCTTCTCCAAGCTGAAAAGTCCTAACCTCTTTAGTCTTTCCTCGTAGGGAAGCTGTTCCATTCCCCTTATCATTTTGGTAGCCCTTCTCTGTACCTTCTCCATCGCAATTATATCTTTTTTGAGATGCAGCGACCAGAATTTTACACAGTATTCAAGGTGCGGTCTCACCATGGAGCGATACAGAGGCATTATGACATTTTCCATTTTATTCACCATTCCCTTTCTAATAATTCCCAACATTCTGTTTGCTTTTTTGACTGCCGCAGCACTCTGAACCGATGATTTCAATGTGTTATCCACTATGACACCTAGATCTCTTTCTTGGGTTGTAGCACCTAATATGGAACCCAACATTGTGTAATTATAGCATGGGTTATTTTTCCCTATATGCATTACCTTGCACTTATCCACATTAAATTTCATCTGCCATTTGGATGCCCAATTTTCCAGTCTCACAAGGTCTTCCTGCAATTTATCACAATCTGCTTGTGATTTAACTACTCTGAACAATTTTGTGTCATCTGCAAATTTGATTATCTCACTCGTCGTATTTCTTTCCAGATCATTTATAAATATATTAAAAAGTAAGGGTCCCAATACAGATCCCTGAGGCACTCCACTGTCCACTCCCTTCCACTGAGAAAATTGTCCATTTAATCCTACTCTCTGTTTCCTGTCTTTTAGCCAGTTTGCGATCCACAAAAGGACATCGCCACCTATCCCATGACGTTTTACTTTTCCTAGAAGCCTCTCATGAGGAACTTTGTCAAACGCCTTCTGAAAATCCAAGTATACTATATTTACCGGTTCACCTTTATCCACATGTTTATTAACTCCTTCAAAAAAGTGAAGCAGATTTGTGAGGCAAGACTTGCCCTGGGTAAAGCCATGCTGACTTTGTTCCATTAAACCATGTCTTTCTATATGTTCTATGATTTTGATGTTTAGAACACTTTCCACTATTTTTCCTGGCACTGAAGTCAGGCTAACTGGTCTGTAGTTTCCCGGATCACCCCTGGAGCCCTTTTTAAATATTGGGGTTACATTTGCTATCCTCCAGTCTTCAGGTACATTGGATGATTTTAATGATAAGTTACAAATTTTTACTAATAGGTCTGAAATTTCATTTTTTAGTTACTTCAGAACTCTGGGGTGTATACCATCCGGTCCAGGTGATTTACTACTCTTCAGTTTGTCAATCAGGCCTACCACATCTTCTAGGTTCACCGTGATTTGATTCAGTCCATCTGAATCTTTACCCATGAAAACCTTCTCCATTATGGGTACCTCCCCAACATCTGCTTCCTCGCTCTGTGTGGCTCTGAGGTTGCATGCAGAGCAGAGGCTTATGCCTGATTCTGGAGGTGCCGGCTCCACTGACGCATGGGCTCTCTTACGCTTCATCTCGTCTGTTAACTCAGCTGGAGTCTGCGCTTTGTAATATGCGCGAAAGATGTGCGCCTACCAATATGCGCTTATCTACGTGCGCCTGTACACGTGCGCTTATCCATGTGCGCGTATCAACGTGTGCCTATCAGCGGGCGCCAATGGATGCGCGTTTAGCAACGGGCGCCTATCAATGTGCGCTTAGCAACGGGCGCCTATCAATGTACGCTTAGCAACGGGCGCCTATCAACGTGCGGTCGGTAACGTGCGCCTATCAACGTGCGCGTAGCAACATGCGCCTATTGCGCGGAGACGAACCAGGAGAGAAGGCGACGGCGAGCAGGCAGGCAAAATGGCGATCCCCCTTGGCGGGTTACCACGTAGGCAGCCTCTGCTACTCCTCGCTTCCTCAGAGACCAACAAGTAAAGATGTACTCCTTACCTTGTTTTCGGCGCTTCCCGGCTGCGACCCGGGCGTTCTCCGGCTGCGGGGGAGAGGGTGATTACTGTCACTGCCGTGCTCGAGGAGGTGCACCCGCTGCCTCTAGGCCGCGCCCGAACTCGTCTCGCTCGGGGGCCAAGTCCACACTGGGACCGAGGTTGCCTCTATGCCGCGCCCGAGCCCTTCTCACTTGGAGGCTAGGTCCCTGCCGCGAGTCGGATACCAGATCGAGGCTCTTACCTCCGAGGGACCGCGGAAATCGCCTCGGGAAACTCAACTGGGGGAGGGACTGAATGTTATCACCACAGGAGTGCGGGGCTCGTCTTCAGGTAGGTTTCTTCTATGAATTTAGTCGTTAGAATTTGGAAAAACGCTCAGCGAGCGTGAGGTAGCTCCAAACTGCTTTGGAGACGGAAATTACTGAATTGCTGCACTTCCTGCGGGGGTATATGTACCCGTGCTGACGTCAGATCCGTCTCCAACTGCTAGCACGAGCACACTATACCCACTTGTTTTGAGTCCATCTGCTACACGCTAGGAAAGAACCAATTTTACTTTTCCCTGAACGTACCCAAATCAGTCCAGACTCCTGGGATGTACCAAAGCTTCCCTAAGTAGGGTGGGATTAGCAGAATACCGCTCGCAGCACACTCACGCCGAAATTTCCAGCCCCCGGTGACTGGACATCTAAGCGATAATGTCTGGCAAAGGTGTCTCATGACAGCCATGTAGCTGCCCTACAGATCTACAGAGGAGAGACTGTCACTCTACCCAAGAGGCTGCCTGAGAGCGAGTAGAATGTGCCCTGAGATCTACCGGAATCGGGTTACCTGACCTGACAAATATATGCGGAATTAATCGCCTCTTTCAACCACTTCACAATCATCACTTTTGATACCTTATGCCCTTTCTTGGCACCGTTCCATAACACAAAAAAGTGATCTGACATGTGGAAATTATTTGTGACCTCCAACTATCTCAGCAAGGCTCTTTGACTTCTAGGAGATGCAAATCTCTAGTGTGCGCCGCTGCAGGATCTATGTTTGAGAAAGACAAAAGCTTCATACTGACTGATTAACGTGAAAGAAGGACACCACTTTGGGCAAGAAAGAAGGTACAGTCCGCAAGGAAATCCCCCTCATCTGAGATTCTCATAAAGGGCTCCCTCCAGGAAAGAGGTTGAAGTTTGTAAATTCTCCGCGCAGAAAAGTTAGCCACCAAAAAGACCACATTGAAAGTGAGATCCTTTGTAGTCGCACGCCACAGAGGCTTGAAGAAGGGCACACAGGGGCACCACAAGACCTCATTAAGGTTCCAAGATGGGCACGGCTGTTGAACAGGAGGGTGCAGGTGTGTCATGCCTCGAAGAAAACAGACAATGTCCTGATGTGCTAAAACTGATGCGCCACAAACCTTGCCTCGGAAGCAACCTAGCGCCACCACTTGAACCTTAAGCAAGTTAAAGGAAGCCCTTTCGCCAAACCATCCTGAAGAAAGGCCAAAATATGGCACATAGATGCTCTTTTCGGGTCCACCTTCTGGCTGGAACACCAGGAATCAAATATGCTCCACACCCTCGCGTAGGATAGAGAGGTGGGAGGCTTACTAGATTGCAAGAGTGTAGCAATGACCGCGATTGAATAACCTTTTTCCTTTAGGTGCCACTTTCAAAAGACAAGCAGCTAGACAGAATCAATTTGCCTAATCGAAACAAACTGGCTCACCCATCTGCAGAACATAATGTGTCAGGGACCAGCGAGGACCACCCACCACTAGGTTGAACAAGTCTGCAAACTATGCATGGTGTGGCCACTCCAGCGCCACCAGAATCACCAGTCCCAGATGAACCTCTATTCTCCAGAGAAATTTGCCCATCGGAGGCCAGGAGGAAACAGGGATGTCCGTCAGCCAAGGCAGGACCAAGGCATATACTCTCTCTGCTCCTCTTTCTCTCCACAGACTGAAGCAATGCCAAGCCTTGGCATTTCAGAAGGTCACCATTTATTCCACGGATGGGATCCCCCACCGACGACAAATGAGGGATATCACCTCCTCAGACAGCTCCCACTCTATGGGATCCAGCTGCTGTGACTTAGAATATCCACTTGCACATTGTCCGAGCCCAACTACTTCAACACTTCTGGAATAAGTGGCCTCAGCTCCTCCTTATGGAATAAATGGACCACCTTAGTGTCATCACCCTCGAGGGATGTACTGTGCAAGAGGGACAGATCCGGATTCATTAGAATGACCCAAGGCCCGGGCTCCTGGGAATCCCCTCCCTGGTTCCCATCAGTATTAGAAGAGGTCGAGGAAGAATCCGTGGCAGCTGTGTGCACTAAAGCCCTCAGAAGCCGCCGGACCCTAGGGGAACCCACGGCCATGGAGGTCCTGGACTTTTTGGTGGGCTGCCCCAAGGTCTCCTTGGATGCATCCTGACGTGCAGCCTTCCTGGCCTTAAAGTCCTTATGGAGCAGGAGCACAAACTTAGGAGAAAATGAGGATGAATCCAGAGGATCCCCGTGGTCCTCATCACTGACAGGAAGGCCCCCAGCCTGCTAATGACCTCCCCCAGAGGCCTGGGGATCCAGAGACAACGAGGGAGGAAGATTCAAATTTCCCTCCGCGGCCTGTGCTGCCGACTAAAATGAAGACAATATGGCCAGCGCGGGAGTCGGTCTTCCACAACAGGCAGCGCTGAAGGACGACAAAGCATGGGAGACACTGCCCATGCCACCCCCAGAGCTCCCCGATGGCCCCTCCTTCCTGGGGAGGCATCGGGAGCAAAGGCCAGTGCGGGAAAGACACGACTGCGCATCCCCGCAGGAAGAACAGGCCACCCCATGTGACATCCACAAGCGAGACTGGGACTCCCAATCCCAGTCGAGCTCTGCATGGGGGAAAGGCCGAATGAGGCGGGGAGAAAAAAGATAGAAAGGCTCACTATAGATGCTGGTTTGTTTGGTTTTTTTTTTATAAATTAACAAATGTTAAACAAATGGAAAAGGGGCACTTTCCTTAAAAAAGCAACATCAAGCTCCTGAAGAGATGACAGGCTGTGAAGATCCCACAGGGCGAGTGATCCGGGACCTCGAGGTATCAGCCCTGTCCGGCCTGGGATCCGAGCAACACAGGGTCCCCGACCCCCTGCTCTCAAGCCTCATGTACAAGAAGGGATGACCCCACCAGGGTCTAACAACCTTCTGTGAGGCAAAGACAGAAGTCTACATGCTCTTTCAGAGTTTCTTATTTTTTTATTAATCAGACTGCATGCTGGAGTCAGAGAAATACTGAGAGACTGCAGGTGGCAGTAAAACTTTCTCTGACTCCATCTGCTGGAGGGGAGGCAAAACCCAAGAGTCTGGACTTATCTGGGTACGTACAGGAAAAATGGATTATTCTGACAGTATTTTTCAATAGAATCAAGCTACTTACTCTTCACATTAAAGGTGACAGTTTTCTCCTTGGACATTTTCACCGCAGTGTAATAAACCAAACAGGTCAGATTTTTTCTGTGCTCTTCTACAGATGTAGTAAAGGTGAAACTGGATGAATAGGTTAATGTTCCATTTTTAGAAGATGATGTTGTGCTAGTCGTGGAATTACGTGTAGTTAAATCTCCTTTCCAGGTTATGAAGGGGGCGGTTCCCGCACACCTCTCCGGAGCTGTGCAGTTGATCGTCACTGTTACATCTGGCTCCAGCATATCAGGGATGGGGATCGAGATCGAGAATTTGGGCTGCATCGAGAAATCTAAACAAGAGAAAGAAAGAAACTGCCAATCACAGAGCTCTGCAGCTAACACCAGCAGCAAAGAGAAGCGAGAGCCAAGGAAAAGTATGTGATATTACTGCCATGGTCTAATATCACTAGTGCAGCAACATGAATGGCATCTCCTTGATGCATGCAAATGAAAGACTTGCTGATTAACTTAGGAAGTCAGAAATGCTGATCATACTTACTTCTTATAGTGATAGAAGCTTGGTGTTCCTGGTAATTATGCATAAGTCCTCCCTCTAACCTGAAGTAATATCTGCCAGTATCCTCTACAAAGGCGTCGTCGATCCTGAAGCTGCAGTCGCATTCCGATAGGTTCCCAAAGATGTTGAAGCGACCACTGGTACGTTCATCCACTTTTATAAATTTATTAGTAGTTGCTACGGGGATGCTTGAGGAGGTATCTTCTTCACTGAACCAGTATCCATGAAAATCTTTTTCTAATCTTTCATTCAATGGAAAAGTGAACTGACACATGATGACCACACACATACCCACTTCATATACTACTGGAGCACTGACATTTGCATAAAAAACTGTGTGCCTGTCATGGCAGGGGGAACCTGCAGGGAGAGATATATTTAGTGTTAGAATAATACAGCAGTTCAGACTAAATATCAGGTGCAATACAAAGCTATGTCCCAAATGTTCACAATGCATTAGATCTGCAGCATTAAATACAACTTCACCAGTTTCTAGAAACAACAGCTCTATTTAATGTTCTTTCAAATGTTTTTAATCATTGTCAATTAAAATCCTAAAATTAAGGATGAGCCCTCCCTCTTGGATGAGGATGAGTCTGAACTCTGATCAAGAAGTATTCACACTTTCTAGCCTTTCCTCGAGCTCTGGGGGATGCCTGTCCATGACAGAGAAGTGCCTGTAAATGATCTAATGAGACCCTTCCCTGATTTAGGACAGAACTAAAAGCAATTAGAGATCCGTGATGAATGTGGCAGCCTTTCTATGCGTTACACTTCCTACTAAATGATATGATAGAGGTGCAGTAACGGAAGGAGCTGAAAATACATATAAAAAACCTTCCAAAACAAAAACCTCATACCATCCATGTATCCATCATACTAGGCACTCCCAATACCAATTACCTATATTTGTCTTACATATTATCATCGTCCAATTCTTAGTATCTACATTTCCATATTCTAAGCTTATTTTTTATATATGCAGATAAAACATATCTTATAACCCCAGCATGGGTCAGTGTTCCATTCACTGCATCAGGAGGAAGTTCATGAGATAGCCACTGTTTCCATTTTTAAGTCCGTTCAAGTATCAACATAGAACGCCAACAGTTTTTATTAGTGTCAAAGTGCATCATGGCAAAAAAGAGTGATCTCTACAAAACAATGGCATAGATGTACCCGAAACTTGTGTCCTGCTTACTAAATATAATCCATAGTGCAAAAGTTACTCAAAACACAAGTCAAATGATTTTAGAATCAGACTTGGGATGTCTATGGGTACCCACATTCCAGTAGACAAGCACTTAACTCCTTTGCTTCTATTATCCTTAAGAATTGTCCTAACTGTAAATTGTATTTCTAAGACTATATGGATGAAAAATGGAATAGTGTAGCAAATTAATCCTCTCAGAAGGTTTTCAATAAAGAGACATTCCCAACTTATTTCCTTGTCTAACTATCCATATATTCAAAAAGGATATTTTATCCCTACTTCATACCATAATGAACTTTAAGTTTGTGTCTTGTAAGTTCAGCCACTCAGAAAACAGATGAAGATGTTCTTCAGACGATGCCCAGATCATTAAAATATCGTCCATATACCTGTACCAGGCTTGAACTTATTTAAAATGCTCAGAAGGGTACAAATCTGCTCCTCAAACTGTGTAACATAAGTTCACTATACTTGGGGCCATCGTTGTGCCCACTGAAGTTCTATGCTATTGAATGCAAAAAGAATTCAGAATGAAAAAATAATTCTGACAAAAAGCAAGTTCTGCCAACCTAAGTATAAATGAAGTCGATATATGGTGAAGTCTATGTTACGGGACCGGGCCATGCCCCGGTCCCTCCTCCTACCTCCGGGCCAGCCCGGCCCGTACGGAACGCTCCTGGGCGACGTAGGCCTAATCCTTCGGCCTTCCGCGGCTCTCCCTTGAGCAGGGAGAATGCCGCCGACCAGACGCGCTCGGCCCCGCCACCAGGCACGCGTGCGTGCGGGGGCTCGACCCTTAAAGGGGCCAGCGCGGGAAAATCATAGGAGGGCGTCCGTGTGACTTCACATACTGCAGGGTATTTAAACCCTGCAGCTTCATCAGCCTTTGCCGTGCAATGAGGTTCCTCAGGTTTCCTGACTTGCTAGTTGCTGCGAATACTTTGGATTGCTTCTGTCTCTGACACGGCTTGCTTCCTGACTTCTCTTCTGCTTCCGTCCCTTGGCTTTCGTATCGACGTCTGACTTCCGGCTTCCGACCCGGCTCCATCCACGACTCCGTTTTTTGCTTCGTCCCTGGCTTTGGTTTGATTCTCTGACTCCTGGCTTCTGACCCGGCTTCGTTCCTGGACTCTGTCTTCGGCTTCTTCCTCACCTCAGGTTTCCAGTACTTGCTGGCCCAGAAGGATTCTCCTAAGTCCCAGAGGCTCGGCCTCTCACAAACTCCTCCCGGGGGAGCCGCAGGCTTCCGAGGGTGAAGACTTTTCAGCTACCTAGGTCCAGCCCTCCTCCATCTCTTCAGCCGCTGCCTGGGTCCTTGGTCACATAGGACTCCACCTGAGTCCAAGAGGTCCGAGTCCCTACGGGCTCCTCCTGGGGGGACCTCGGACTTCCAGTGGTGAAGCTTCTTCTGAGTCTCTCCGAGCTGCCTCCCGGCTGGGACACTTCCTATGGTCTTCCATAGCATACCTTCCATTGTCCCAACCGGCCCAAGGGTCCACGACCACAACAGTCTAGGCCTAATGTCCACCGCACTTGTAACGATATCAAGCGCCGCAGCATGTAGAATGTTTGTATAAAGTGACTTAATATCAAAAGTCAGCAAAAATATAGACTTAAAATCTAATGTGATCGCATTCAATGTATTTAACATTTGCTTGGTGTCCTTAATATAAGATCGAACATTTGGTACTTCAATTTTAAGAAAGGTGTTGAATTGTGATAATGTTTCTAAAACAGAAACAATAGAAGCAATGATGGGACGTCCTGGTGCATCTTTCAACTGTTTATGCACCTTTGGCAATTTATAAAAGAATGGAATCACTGGATCTTGTGACATCAAAAACTTGATTTCATGGTGTATAAAAAACAATGTTTAGCTTCCAAATCCAGTCCTTTGATTTTGGTGCCAAAAGTAAACATCATGGCGATATAAGGTAATGCTGTCAGTCCAGTTCCAAAAAGCATTTGCGTAACTTTTGCACGATGAATTACATTTAGTAAGCAGGACACAAGTTTCCGGTACATCTGTGCCATTGTTTCGTAAAGAGCACTCTTTTTTGCCTCGATGCACTTTGACACTAATAAAAACTGTTGGTGTTCTATGTTGCAGCAATCTGTTGATACTTGAAAGGACTTAGAAATGGAGGAGGACAGTGGCTATCTCATGAACTTCCTCCTGATACAGTGAACAAAACACTGACCCATGTCGGGGAGTTTCAAGTTTATAAGATAAAACGTTTCTGCATGTACAAAAAATAAGCTTAAAAAATTGAAAAGCAGATGCTAAGATTTAGCCGATGATTATATGTAAGGCAAATAAAGGTAATTGATACCTGGAGTGCCTAGATTCTATGAGGTTTTTGTCCTGGAAGGTTCTTTATATGTATTTACACGTATTATTGCCAAAGTTTGTATCTGTCCCACACTTACAGTCCCATAGCACACTCAGGAGAAGAAGCCCTGCTCTCTGCATCCTTCCCAAGGTACTGTTTCTGTGGCTGCACCTTAGCTTGTGGAACAAGGGAAGGCACAGGCTGTGATACCTGGAAAGAATGTTTACCTTGGGGCGAACCACCTCAGAATCCTGGTTGCAGCCCCACCCTTTGCATGCATTACTTTACAAATTGGAAGATCGGGAGTAGGAAGGGGTGGGGTATGTGTGGGTAGTGATTACAGGGACCAGTGAAATAAGGGCAGGAAATAGAGAACATAGAAAGGAAAGGATCCAAGGTAGGAGGCGGGGGTGAATGGAAGGGGGGTCAGGACAGTGGAAGGGGGTATGTACAACTAACCCAGGATCGGAGCATGGGGTGAGGAAATGCAGGTTCAATTTTAGAGACCAGGCAATGCACGAGAGGACCAGGAAAGAGTTAATTGGGGAGGAGGGTCACAGGAAGAACCTTATGGAAAGGTAAAATGGAGGAACCTGGGAAGGAGCCATGGGAAGATGGGGTGAAAAAGTATGGTGGAGTTAAAACAGGAGCATCAGAAGTACCCATGGTGAGGTAGAATAGGACCATTCCAGAAATGATCGTAGGGAAAATCCAGTGAGGACAGTAGAAGGAGAGGAGAGGATTCAGTGAGTGACAATGATGGAGAGAGGTAACAGTAGATTAAATCCATGAAGGGGCCATGGGCACTGATGGGTAGAAGATTTTAGAAGGGACCAATGGGAGGCATAAGAGAAAAGAGTTTATGGAGGAGGTATTAAGAGGGAAAAAACTTGGGAAAAGACTATTGGATTGGGGTGGGGATAGGTGAGGCAATGTCCACAGGAGAGGACATGGAAGGGGGCAATGGGTGTACGTAGGAGGGAGAATAATTATCACATTTCAAGAGCCGGAGGAGGGCCGTATGAGCTTAAACAAATTTTTAAATGCTTGCTGATGTCTCTGCGGAGCAGATTAAAGAAAGGGGAAAATAGATTCGGCTATGGTGGGTGTTGTAGTTATGTTAGGAACTGTGGTATTAAAAGTGCTCATGGAAAGAGTAGTAGTTGAGGTTGGTTGGTGGTTGTGTTAGGAATAGTGTTCATGGTAGGTGTGGTATTTGTGGTAGAAGTAGTGGTCATTATGAGTGTAGGGGTTGCGGTAGGTTTTGATATCGTGCTGGGACTTGTGATTGTAGTGGGTGTGGTAGTCCTCGTAGGAGCTGTAGTCATGATGGTTGTCATAGAAGTTGCTGTAAAAGTGGAAGGAGCTGTAGTTATTGTATGTATAGCTATAGCTGTATTGGTCAAGGTAGGATTTGTGGTAGTCATGGCTGTGGAAAGAATCGTGGTTATGGTATGAATGCTCATGATTATGGTATTTGGTGCGGTCACTGTAGTGTGCGTGGTTGTGTTAGTATGAGTTGTGTTTGTAGTAGTGATCAATGTGGGTGTGATAGTTGTACTAGTAGTGGTCGTCGTGGTTATTATGGTATTACGTTTTAGTGGTTGTGGTCTCTTTCCCTAAAAAAACCCAAAAAACTTACCAGTACTGTATAATTAGAGGGAATCTTACAGCTTCTCATATTTGAAATAAATTATCTTATATTTAAACTGTATCTGCTGTATACAGCATCTGTGCTACACAAGAGATTATCAACTTCTATCCAAGTGTCAATCACTGTACTTCCTATTCTGAGCTGTAGCACAGAAGCTCCCTAACTGTACTGGGAGATTCCCAGCCAGTCAGGTTTCAGGATATCCACAATGAATATGAAAGAGATAAAATTTGCATGCTTTGGAGGCCCAGTATATGCAAATTTATTTCATGCATATTCATTGTAAATATCCCCTTGTCTTTATCCCCTTATCTTTGGAATTCCTTACCTCTCAACATTCGTCTGGAGAAAGAGTTCATAAAATTTGGGAAAGCACTTAAATCTTAACTTGTTTGTACAAGCATTCCCACATTTGAGTAATACTTGAATTTGCTTGTACATGCTTTCTCATATTTTGTTTACACCTGGCCTGATTCTCTGCTTTTCTGCATATAGTTTATTCTTTTTTATTATTGTTTTACTCATTTTGTTTTTACCTTATTTATGTATACTGATCTGACTTTTGGTTATATTTTTATCATATTTGTATGTTTACCATTTTATTTTTTTTATATGTTTTATAACATGTCTTTCCTAGTTTTAAATTGTTACTTTTATTAATTTTATTTGTTCATTGCTTTGCAAACCACTCCACTTACTTCCATGTTCCCATGCAGCAAAGAGGTACCTGGAACATCGTACTGATCTTCTTCAGATTGAGAATGGCCTGTAAAGTGTCTTCTTTATCTGACACTCTGTAACTGATTGAATATCTGCCTTTCCCCCATTCCTCCGGAGGCACAATCACCATCGGCTCCAGATGTTATAAACAATTCTAGCGTGGTCTGTACGGAGTCTCTCTTTACTCGCGACATGTAAGGTGAACCAGGAGTCTTCTCGGACCGGATGAGCAAAATCTTAAATGAAGCCACCTCTTACCACGTCCAGAACCCCTTTGGTCCAAAGACCTTGTCCATTCCTCTCAACAAAGGGCCAATCTCCCTTTGACTGCCTCTTTTTTAAAAATATATATATTTTTTTTTTTTTAGAAGAGGAGACCCACCTCTTTTCATTGTGCATTCTTGCTGCCTCCAACCCCTTGACCCGAGTTATCCCAGGAAGAATTAGGGAACCAAGATGGCTGCCACACCGTGAGCATGAAAACATCTCAGCTCTGAGATAATTCTTGAAATCCTTTCCTTTGCTTTGAATTATCTTTTCTACTTATACTAGCGATGCCACATACTAAAGGCAAGGATTCGCGAAAACCTTACCTCCACCCCCAATATTTCTTCACGACAACCGCGGATTGAAGAAGTTTTTGGGAACATGCACCAAAAACCGGTGGGAAGGGCCGCGAGCATCAACAGCAGAGAGCAGTCGCCGGACGCTATGTCCAAAGAAACATCACTCAGCCCCGGTGCGCCAACAGTTCCAGCTTTGTCATACAGGCCCCTAGATAGTGAGGGGATGGAACAACAAGCTCCAACGCTGAGGATACAAGCAGCACCAAGGACTCCCGATATCCAGAGAAGAGACGTGAACAACCGTCAGCTTCGGAGAGCCCGATAAGCCTGGGCTCCAAGGGTAAGAAGGAGAAGGAGCGATGTTTGGAACCAGATGAGGCTGGCCTTTTGGAGGGGGGAGGTAAGGAGACTAAGATTCATGTAATTGTGAACGCTCCACTGGAAATTCCTGATAAAATCACTCTGGAAGAAATATGGAAGGCACTTACAAATATGAACAAAGCTATAAATGACCTAACAAATGTAAAACAAAATATGGAACAAATACATAGATTGGAGAACAAGATCCAATTGGTGGAACTGTCTGTGAAAAAAGTTGAGACAAAAATTAAAAGTGTGAGGTACAGTGTAGCTTGATAAAATCCGAAAGTCTGGTGATGAAAAGGATGGATGCCATTGAAAATGAATTAAGAAGAAACAATCTAAGATTTTTGAACTTTCCTAAAACCAGATGGATTGCACCTAGGGATTTGCGCAAAAGTTATTTTATCAATATTTTAGGATTTACAGAAACAACTATTCCAGTGATTTACAAAATATTCTATACACCTGAAAAAAGGGAAAAAAAGAGATTACAAGATCAGCATCATGTTTCCTCAGATAATCTTACAGAGATACTGGAAAAATCTTTTGAGAGTAAAATAGAACCTAGATCAACATTGCTGGTGACTTTTATGCAATCTTCAGATAGAGATAGTGTATTGCGACTATCTTTTTGTAAACAGACCCAATCTTTCTTTGGACAACAAATTAGAATATTTTCAGATATTACCAAGAAAATGCAGGAGAAAAGAAAAACTTTTCTGATGAGGAAGGGTGAAGTGATTTCATGAGGAGCCAAATTTTATCTTAGATTTCTGTGCAGGTGTATTTTGGTTTATCAAAATGATAGCTTTAATATTTGGTTCTCCCACAATTCTTATAATATATGGTAATTAGGGATATTCCCTTGGTAAGTTGAATCTAAGAAGGTAATGTTACTTCTATCTTTTTCTGTAAACATTGTTTTCAATGTAATTTGGATTGAAACTTCAATAAAAATAAAATTAAAAAAATAAAATAAAATAATTAAACAGACCCCAAAAGGACTGCTGCTGCTCTGATCCTTGCTTCTGAGATGAGAAAGCCCCACTGTTGGAGCGATATCCTCTCTTCTGCATATCTTCAGGCAACTTTAGCCCGTTGGACTCCCCTAAAAGGTTTACTAATTGCTCCAGATCCTAGCAGAACACTAACCTCCCCTTAAAGAGGAGATCACTGAGCTGGGACTTGGAACAGATGTCTATTGACGAATTGCATAACCAAAGAAATCATTTAGCCGGTACCACCGACACCATAAGTCCCGCTGACATTCAAAAAAGATCAGAGGGCACATAAACCACATAAGCTACGGCTGCCTCCAGACATGCCGCTTGCCTCTCGGAGGCAGAAGAAACCTCATCTTTTGCCTGCAAGCTCTGCACCTACTGCAGCCAGTCCTGCATGCCCAAGGTCGAAACCTTGAATATCCTTTTTAGGTGGATCAGCAACTTCTGATCCTGAGCAACCTTCAGCGTGGACGAATGCTCCACCCAGGTGTTTTTTTTTCATAATTGCACATTCAGAAGTATCCGACTCCGACAGGGGATGAGCTTAGCCATAGCTCTCCCCACCTTCAGTCCCACTTGTGGAGTATCCCACTCCCAGAGAACCAATTTTTTTTTTTTTACTGTTCTATGGAACATACCATAACCACGATTCTTGCCACAGCCATGACTACCATGGGGGTCCCCGCAGCCCTTCCCTGATGGGGAACCCCAATTCATGGTCAGACCCCAGCTGAGAAAATTCCTCCCAACTGTTTGAGCACATGCAGGATCAAGGCCACAGATCTGCCTTCCAGAACTACTTTAACCTTCACCTCCCCTGAAGGGCTCCCTCAAGGGCCATCCATCATGAACCCCGAAGCCCTCTGAGGGAGCCGCTGTTGCGCCTGGTCACAGACAGCTGCGACCTCTCATGCTCACCTCTTTTTTCCCTGATCCGGCTATCCTTGGCAAAGTGGTTGTCTCCGCCTGCAAATGCCGCCTTCCTCGGCATCCCCGGGAATGCGTGGGCGTTGCCAACCACCATCTTGGATCCGATGTATCTTAGGGCACGCGCATCAGGACCGCCTTTATACACGTCATGGCAGGAACCTCAGGGGCGTCCCTCCGCATGATGTCACCTGCCCTCTCCGCGTGATGTCACCGGCCCTCTCCTTCTCGTCACCCTCTCCGTATGATGTCACCTTCTCGTCACCCTCTCCGCATGACGTCATCCACCAGTCGCTGAGGATAGGATCATTACACTCCCAGAGAGATGAAGCCCAGGCCAGGGATTTCCCATCTAAAAGAGACAGGGCATACGTTGTCTTTGCTACTAAGTTAGGAAAATACGTAGGTTGTAGCGAGAAGTGCATACAGCACTGGTTTAGAAAACCCCTACACAACAGGGGATCTACTGAAAAGCGAGTAGAGGCCATGGATTTCCCGTCTAAAAGAGACCTTCCGCATGATGTCACCGGCTCTCTCCTTCTCGTCACCAGCCCTCTCGAGTTAGCAAGGAGACTCATCGTTGCTTAATTCCATTCTACCTTTGGACTTGTTCCTGTGACCTCCGGGTCTTGGAGCTCTAGGTACCCGCTCTTTGGGGGCCTTGCCGCGTTCTAGCTATCCGCTCCTCAGAGGGCCTTCCTGCCTGGAGAATCTACCTACTCACTTTTGGGACTCTGCATACCTGCCTTGTATACCCCATGCCTCGGGCCACTACCGTACACTCCCCCAGCAAATTCTCTACAACATCTTTATGCTTCAGGGTACAGGCACGTCATTGCCCAGTTCCTCTGGACTCCTGCACCCATCATCAGTACAGATTTCTCGGCGTACCCCGCTCTGCAGGCCACTACCAGACCTTCACTACTGGGTTTCCTCTACTACCCTGAACTGTGCCTACTCATGCTCTGTGGGTTCTACTCTTTCCAGCCTAATAAAGTCTAATATTAGCTGTGTCCATCTCTACTGAGGCCATGCCTATCATAGTGAGTCTCCACAGGGCTCCTCCCTGTGCGTGGAGTCATCTCTCACTGCGATCTAGGGTCCACAACCATACCAGAACATAACAGCCACATCATCAGCGTCACCGCTCTGATGACCTTTAAGTTCTAGCAGATGAAAAAAGCACTCAACACTCCACAAATGTCTCGCCTGCCAAACCTTAGCCTGTTGCTGGAGCCCCAGTGGATAAGCACTCTTGCCTGCTGCTTCCCTTTTATTCTAAATAAGCTTTATGGTGTAATTGAAAACCAGAGGTATATAACAATTCCTAATATACCCTATGCAAATATATACAGAAAGGAATATGATATTAGCATCTTTCAAAGTGAGAGTTTGGTGCTTTTTGTTCATTTTGTTGAATAGGGGTCTTTATGATATTTTAATTGTTAATGTGTAGGAATGGTATGCATGAGTGTGTGCAATTGAAATAGTATTCTTATTTTTAATAATTATATGTGCATTTTTGTAATGTAATATTGTATATTTATATACTAAATACCATTTTTATATTTGTTTATAATAAAATGTAACATGTTGATAAATTGAATAAATCTATTTAATATATAATTCCTTTCTGTACACATTTAAATAAGCTTTATGCCTTAAGAAGACAAAATCCGAGGAAATACCTGCCAAACCACTGGAATCTTCCCTCATGAGCTTTCCAGCCTCATCACTGCCTCTCTGGGTCAACAGGTGAATCATAGTCCACCTACAATAAAGGGAATCAAGAATCTCTCCTGTTCCCCCATTCTGCTTATTGGTTGCCAAGCCATGAAAAAAATGGCCACCCCAATCAGAAAAACTGAGGAAGGGCTCCCTACAAGACAACGCTTAAAGCTCTGATACCCTCCTGTCAGAGCAGATAGAAAGAGAAAAAAGTCTTAAGAGTCAGATCCTTAAGCATGGCCTGCCGGAGGTGCCATGCTTAAGGATCTGACCATGCTTGAAGCACCATGCTTAGTGCTTCAAGCTCCTTGCAAAGGAGCTTGAAGAACCAAGCTAAGGCTCCACAAAGGACAAGTAGCCCGGACAGGTGGATTCAAATGCTTGGCCCCCTTGAGGAATCGAACAACATCCAGATGAGCCACTACCGTGTAACCATTAATACTTCCTAAGAGGGACCCGAGAGCAGCAACCTGAACCCACAAAGAGTTAAAAGACAAACCTTTGGAAAGGCCATTCTGGAGAAAGGAGAGAAACTGGGATACTGGAGCCTTGCGCGCCGGCACTCCGGACTCCGCACACACATTCTCAAACACTCTCCACACCCGAACGTAAGCGAGAGAGGTAGAAGGCTTACAGGCCCGCAATAGGGTAGATATGACTTCTTCCTTATACCCCTTCTTTCTCAGTCGCCACCGCTAAAAAGCCAGGCCTCTAGACAAAAGCGATCCGTCTGATCGAAAAATACTGGACCCTGACGGAGCAGGTTTGGGAGGTGACCGAGGCGAAGAGGACCGTCTGTCGCAAGGTTCACCAGATCTGCGTACCATAGCCTTCGAAGCCACTCTGGTGCTATGAGAATGACGGGCCCCCTGTGGAGTTCTATTCTTCTGAGTACTTTTCCCACCAGAGGCTAAGGGGGGAACATGTAGAGGAGAACGTCCTGAGGCCAGGGAAGAACCAGGGACATCCACCCCTTCCGAGCAATGCTCTCTTCTGCGGCTGAAGAATCTGGGAGCTTTTGAATTGTTCAGAGTAGCCATCAGGTCTAAGTGGGGAATCACCCACCTGCAGACAATCAGATCCATCGCCACGTCAGACAATTCCCACTCTCCGGGGTCTAGATGCTGACAACTGAGAAAGTTGGCTTGAAAATTCCCCTTCCCCGCAATGTGGGAAGCTGCCAATCGCTCCAGGTGATGCTTCGCTCCAGCTGATGGTTCTAGAACCACCGGATGACTTCTGGTACCCCCGTCGATTGATATAGTCAACCTTGGAGGCATTGTTGGAAAGCACTCTCACCGCCTTGCGACGAATCAGGGGAAGAAAGACTTTGAGAGCCTGACTGACCGCTCGAGCTTCCAGGCGATTGATGTGCCAGTGGGAATGAACTGGAGACCAGCATCCCTGTGTAGACTGAGTCTGACAAACCACTCCCCAGCCGGAGAGGCTGCCGTCCATCGCTACAATAATCCACTGAGGAGTTTCCAGGGGCATCCCCTTCAATAGGTGGCCGAGTGAGAGCCACCACTGTATGTCGGCGATGGTAGCATCGGAGAGTGGCAGAGGTGCTCGAAACTCCTCCGAGACCGGTTTCCAGCAGGACAGCAGTGCTTTCTGTAAGGGACGCATATGTGCAAAGACCCATGGAACCAAATCTATAGTTGATGCCATAGAACCCAGCACCTGGAGATAGTCCCTGGCCGTGGGGACCGAGAGAGATATCAGATTTGCACTTGACCAATGAGCTTGAGCGCCCGAGCCTTGGGTAACAGCATTTTGCCCACCCGGGCTCCCAGGAATTCGAGGACCTGAGAGGGCTTGAGGCAACTTTTGGAGAAGTTGACTATCTACCCGAGGGAGGAGAGCACCAACAATACTCGGTTGACTGCTGTCACGCACAGGTCCTCTGACTTTGCTGGATGAGCCAGTCATCCAGGTACAGATGGACCAGGACTCCCTTCTGCTGGAGGAAGGCTGCCACTACCACCATAACTTTGGTAAATGTGCGAGGCGCAGTGGCTAGACCGAACAGAAGTGCCCAAAACTGATAGTGTCTGCCCAGATTGTTGAAACGAAGGAACCTTTGGTGTTCTTGCCGGATCGGGATGTGAGGGTAGGCCTCTATGAGATCTAGTGAAGCGAGGTATTTGCCCATGCGAACTGCCGCGATGATCACCCTCAAAGTCTCCATGCGAAAGTGGGAGACCTTGAGGGACCTGTTGACCCTCTTGTGATCCAGGATTGGCTGAAAGGATCTGTCCTTTCTGGGGATGACGAAGTAGATGGAGTACTGGCCAGATCCCTGCTCTTGATGGGGAACCGGGACTATGGCCTCCCAGTGCTAGAAGTCTGTCGAGCGTCTGGCACACCGCTGGCCGCTTCCTCATTCCTCATGGGGAGGTTAAGTAGAGGTCTGGGAGATTTTGAGCAAACTCTAAAGTGTAACCTCTTTCGATCACCTCTAGGACCCACTGATCCGAAGTAATCTTGACCCATTCCTCGAGAAATAGGGACAGCCGACCACCTAAGTCTGGAACGGAGGAATTGGCCGGCCACATCTCATTGCGAGGGCTTGGCAGTGGAGCCTTGGTGGGTAGCATCATGGAAGGGTCGCCGGCCTCGAAAGGACTGGGATCAAGCTTGACCCCTAGTGGAGGTGTTCTGCTGAAATGCTCCCCGCGGCTTGGTGTATCTGCGCTGTCCCCAGAAGCGAGAGCACAACAGAAAAAATGACCTGGACTGTTTGGGTCGGTCCTCAGGCAGCTTATGAACCTTATTGTCGCCAAAGGATTTAATAAGCTAAGAACATAAGAACATAAGAAAATGCCATACCGGGTCGGACCAAGGGTCCATCAAGCCCAGCATCCTGTTTCCAACAGTGGCCAATCCAGGCCATAAGAACCTGGCAAGTACCCAAAAACTAAGTCTATTCCATGTAACCATTGCTAATGGCAGTGGCTATTCTCTAAGTGAACTTAATAGCAGGTAATGGACTTCTCCTCCAAGAACTTATCCAATCCTTTTTTAAACACAGCTATACTAACTGCACGAACCACATTCTCTGGCAACAAATTCCAGAGTTTAATTGTGCGTTGAGTAAAAAAGAACTTTCTCCGATTAGTTTTAAATGTGCCCCATGCTAACTTCATGGAGTGTCCCCTAGTCTTTCTACTATCCGAAAGAGTAAATAACCGATTCACATCTACCCGTTCTAGACCTCTCATGATTTTAAACACCTCTATCATTCCCCCCTCAGTCGTCTCTTCTCCAAGCTGAAAAGTCCTAACCTCTTTAGTCTTTCCTCATAGGGGAGTTGTTCCATTCCCCTTATCATTTTGGTAGCCCTTCTCTGTACCTTCTCCATCGCAATTATATCTTTTTTGAGATACAGCGACCAGAATTGTACACAGTATTCAAGGTGCGGTCTCACCATGGAGCGATACAGAGGCATTATGACATTTTCCGTTTTATTCATCATTCCTTTTCTAATAATTCCCAACATTCTGTTTGCTTTCTTGACTGACGCTGCACACTGAACCGACAATTTCAATGTGTTATCCACTATGACACCTAGATCTCTTTCTTGGGTTGTAGCACCTAATATGGAACCCAACATCGTGTAATTATAGCATGGGTTATTTTTCCCTATATGTATCACCTTGCACTTATCCACATTAAATTTCATCTGCCATTTGGATGCCCAATTTTCCAGTCTCACAAGGTCTTCCTGCAATTTATCACAATCTGCTTGTGATTTAACTACTCTGAACAATTTTGTGTCATCTGCAAATCTGATTATCTCACTCGTCGAATTTCTTTCCAGATCATTTATAAATATATTGAACAGTAAGGGTCCCAATACAGATCCCTGAGGCACTCCACTGTCCACTCCCTTCCACTGAGAAAATTGCCCATTCAATCCTACTCTCTGTTTCCTGTCTTTTAGCCAGTTTGCAATCCACGAAAGGACATCGCCACCTATCCCATGACTTTTTACTTTTCCTAGAAGCCTCTCATGAGGAACTTTGTCAAACGCCTTCTGAAAATCCAAGTATACTATATCTACCGGTTCACCTTTATCCACATGTTTATTAACTCCTTCAAAAAAGTGAAGCATATTTGTGAGGCAAGACTTGCCCTGGGTAAAGGCATGCTGACTTTGTTCCATTAAACCATGTCTTTCTATATGTTCTGTGATTTTGATGTTTAGAACACTTTCCACTATTTTCCCTGGCACTGAAGTCAGGCTAACCGGTCTGTAGTTTCCCGGATCGCCCCTGGAGCCCTTTTTAAATATTGGGGTTACATTTGCTATCCTCCAGTCTTCAGGTACAATGGATGATTTTAATGATAAGTTACAAATTTTTACTAATAGGTCTGAAATTTCATTTTTTAGTTCCTTCAGAACTCTGGGGTGTATACCATCCGGTCCAGGTGATTTACTACTCTTCAGTTTGTCAATCAGGCCTACCACATCTTCTAGGTTCACCGTGATTTGATTCAGTCCATCTGAATCATTACCCATGAAAACCTTCTCCATTACGGGTACTTCCCCGACATCCTCTTCAGTAAACACCGAAGCAAAGAAATCATTTAATCTTTCCGCGATGGCCTTATCTTCTCTAAGTGCCCCTTTAACCCCTCGATCATCTAACGGTCCAACTGACTCCCTCACAGGCTTTCTGCTTCGGATATATTTAAAAAAGTTTTTACTGTGAGTTTTTGCCTCTACAGCCAACTTCTTTTCAAATTCTCTCTTAGCCTGTCTTATCAATGTCTTACATTTAACTTGCCAATGTTTATGCTTTATCCTATTTTCTTCTGTTGGATCCTTCTTCCAATTTTTGAATGAAGATCTTTTGGCTAAAATAGCTTCTTTCACCTCCCCTTTTAACCATGCCGGTAATCGTTTTGCCTTCTTTCCACCTTTCTTAATGTGTGGAATACATCTGGACTGTGCTTCTAGAATGGTATTTTTTAACAATGACCACGCCTCTTGGACATTTTTTATTTTTGTAGCTGCTCCTTTCAGTTTTTTTCTAACAATTTTTCTCATTTTATCAAAGTTTCCCTTTTGAAAGTTTAGCACGAGAGCCTTGGATTTGCACACTGTTCCTTTTCCAGTCATTAAATCAAATTTGATCATATTATGATCACTATTGCAAAGCGGCCCCACCACCGTTACCTCTCTCACCAAGTCCTGTGCTCCACTGCGAATTAGATCTAAAATTGCTCCCTCTCTCGTCGGTTCCTGAACCAATTGCTCCATAAAGCTATCATTTATTCCATCCAGGAACGTTATCTCTCTAGCGTGACCCGATGATACATTTACCCAGTCTATATTGGGGTAATTGAAGTCTCCCATTATTACTGCACTACCAATTTGGTTGGCTTCCCTAATTTCTCTTAGCATTTCACTGTCCATCTCACCATCTTGACCAGGTGGACGGTAGTATACCCCTATCACTGTAGTCTTCCCTGATACACAAGGGATTTCTACCCATAAAGATTCAATTTTGTATTTAGTCTCATGCAGGATGTTTATCCTGTTGGACTCTATGCCATCCCGGACATAAAGCGCCACACCTCCTCCCGACTGCTCCTCTCTGTCATTGCGATATAATTTGTACCCCGGTATTGCACTGTCCCATTAGTTATCCTCTTTCCACCATGTCTCTGAGATGCCAATTAAGTCTATGTCATCATTTACTGCTATACATTCTAATTCTCCCATCTTACTTCTTAGACTTCTGGCATTAGCATACAAACATTTCAAAGTTTGTTTTTTGATTGTATTTTTATTCTGCTTTTTAATTGATAGGGATAAGTTAGAATTTTTTAGCTCAGGTGAGTTTTTAGTTACAGGCATTTGGACTACTTTTCCAATCCTGCAAATCCTTCAATGTCATGGACCCTGCAATGGGGATGGTGGCACGTTTGGTGATTGCGGACACCGAAGCATCAACCTTAGGCACTTTAAGCATCTCCATGCACTGGTCTGGTAGGGGGTAAAGCTTGTCCATTGCCCTGCCCACCCGGAGACCTGACTCGGGAGACTCCCACTCCCATAGCAGGAGTTGCATAAGCATGGGGAGGAATGGAAAAATGTGCAGTGGAGCTCTCAGTCCCACGAGGATCGGGTCCACTGTGCGAGAATATGAAGGAGTGAGGGGCTCTTCTGGAGGGACGTCAATCCCGAGTTCGTCCTGGACAAAAGGAATGAGCGGTTCAAGCTCCTCCCGTTGGAACAGCGGCAGGACCTGGGGATCATCCCCGTCGACCAGCGGAGTTGTAAGAACCAAATCAGAATCAGGATCCGCATCCGACGCGGGAGACAGCTGAGGGGGGTCTGGATCGCCCGGTACGGTCCTGACCTTAGTAGAGGTCAGTAAGTCCGAGGCCTTAAAGCCCTGTCATATGCCCACCCGAGGCACCTTAGCTGGGGGGGGGGGGGGGGGGGGGGAGGGATCATTGTCTTCCTCCAGACTAGCCAAAAAAGACTTATGCAACAATAAAACAAATTACATAGAAACATAGAAATGACGGCAGAAAAAGACCAATTGGCCCATCCAGTTTGCCCAGCAAGCTTCAACTCTTATTTTCTCATGCTTATCTGTTTCCCCAACCACCAACTTCAGGACTCTTGTTGGTAACTGTTTGATTCAAATTTCCTGCCATCTCCTGTCATTGATGCAGAGAGTAATTTATTTATTTGTTTGTTTATTTATTTATTTAATTTCTTTTAATATACCGATGCTCATGACAAGTCTTATCAAACCGGTTTACAATGAACAAGGGGAGAACCAATTAACAGAGCAGGCGTAGAAAAGTTACAATAAACAGGGAATGAATAACTTGGTCCTTAGAAAAAGAGGGATAGATTAAACAGTAAAAGTAATGAGTAGAGAACTGTTGATTAGATAATAAAGCTTGTACATACATTTCAGTGGTTCAGGTATCAAAAGTTAATTGAGTGATCAGTTACTGGCATAATAAGATAATTGTAAAAACAGATTTCTTGGCCGAACAGTTTCATATTTAGGGGGACTGAGGGTGAGACTGGGAGGTCAGGTGGGCGAGGCAGGGAAGCACTAGGGAGAGGGGAAATAGACGGTGCTGGAAGAAGACAGTATCTTCAGCGGTATGCTTGAGTGAATAGCCAGGTTTTCAGTTTTTTTCTGAAGGAGAACTGGCATTTTTCCTGGCATAGATCAGGGGGGAATGAGTTCCAGTGATGCGGTCCGGCCGTCGAAAGAGCTCGTTTTTTAATAGAGTTCTGTATAGAGGATTTGCTAGGGGGGACCTGGAAGGAGTCTCTGTAAGCGGATCTAATTGGTCATGATGAAGTGTGAAAATCAAGAGGAATGGTAAGTTGTTGAGATGATTGCTGATATATGGTTTTGTGAATGATGGTCAGTGACTTGAAGAGTATTCTATAGTGATTGTAGAGTGTAGAGATTTTAAAATTGGAGTGATGTGGTCTCTGCGACGGGTATTTGTGAGGATCCTGGCTGCTGCATTTTGCAGCATCTGTAGAGGTTTAGTGGAGGAGGCAGGGAGGCAGGGAGGCCGAGTAGTAGCACGTTGCAGTAATCGATCTTTGAGAACAATATGGCTTGAAGGACTGCATGGTAATCATGAAAGTGTAGGAGAGGTCTAATCTGTTTTAGGACCTGTAGCTTGAAGAAGCCTTCTTTAGTGGTGGCGTTAATGAATTTTTTGAAGCTCATTCTAGAGTCCAAGGTGGTCCCTAGGTCTCTCACCTGGTTTGTTAGTGGTATCGTGGCGGTGCTGGCAACATGGTAATTATCATTGGGGGATACGACCAGGAGTTCGGTTTTTGACGTATTGAGAACCAGATCGAGACTGGTGAGAAGGAGATTGATAGCGTGAAGGCAGCTGTTCCAAAAGTTTAGGGTGTTGGAGATGGTGTCCTTGATGGGGATTAGGATCTGCACATCGTCGGCATATATAAAGTGGGTAAGGTTGAGGTTATTGAGTAGTTGGCAAAGGGGGAGTAGATATATGTATTTCTTCACAGAAAGGGTGGTGGATGCCTGGAATGCCCTTCCGGAGGAAGTGGTGAAGTCTAAAACTGTGAACAACTTCAAAGGGGCGTGGGATAAACACTGTGGATCCATCAAGTCTAGAGGGCGTGAATAAAGTGGAGGCATTCAAACAGCACGGAGCGGCAGTAGCCACAGCGGCATTCAAATACTGCACGGAGCGGCAGTAGCCACAGAGGCATTCAAACACTGCACGGAGCGGCAGTAGCCACAGAGGCATTCACGGAGCGGGATGCCAGTGGCCAGTAGTTGGTGTTCCACCTTCACGGAGCGGAAGGATGAAGGGCTGCTATTTCCAAAAAAAATAAATAAAACAAAACAAAAAAATAAACAGGGGTGGGTAAGAGTATGGGGCAAGGGGGTGGCCTGCTTGTTACAGCGGGTGCTACCCCTAATTGAGCTGGATGTCACTTGGATGCAGATACAGAGCTGCTCTCTAAATTGGGTGGAGGGGAATTAGGGCTGGAGGGTACTGGAAGCCAATAGTAACAGGTGGGAGAGAGAAAAAGGGAAAAAAATGGATAAAGTGCGTAGCTTGCTGGGCAGACTTGATGGGCCGTTTGGTCTTCTTCTGCCGTCAATTCTATGTTTCTATGTTTAAGGTAGGGGAAAGTGAGGAACCTTGCGGTACTCCTTGTTTGGATGGTACGGGGGGAGATTCTTTATTCGATATTTTTACTTTGTAGTATCTGTTGCTTAGGAAGGATTTTAGCCAGAGGAGTGCAGAGCCTGAGATGCCAATTTCCATAAGGCGGTTGATGAGGATAGTGTGATTTACAGTGTCGAAGGCCGCGGAGAAGTCGAGCAGAGCTAGCAGGTAAGATTTTCCATTCTCTAGTCCAATTAGGATGATGTTGGTTAACGAGAGAAGAAGAGATTCTGTGTTTCGTCTTTTTCTGAATCCGAATTGGGAAGGATAAAAATATCGTGGGTGTCGAGGTAGTCTGTGAGTCGAGTGTTTACTAGTTTTTCAATTAGCTTGGCTATGAAAGGTAAGTTGGCAATGGGCTAGAAATTTGTAGGTTTAGCCGGGTCCAAGTTTGGTTTTCTCAGTAAGGGTTTTATAGAAGCGGTTTTTAATGCATCAGGTACCGAGATCCTTGATTGAGGGAGCAGTTTATGATGTCTGCCAGCTGTTTGGCAATGGTGTTCGGGATTGTGAGCAGGAGTTTGGTAGTATTTGGTCTATAGGGTGTGAGGAAGGCTTCATTTTCTTGATAATAGACTCAATTTTCAAGGATGATGTGAGATCAAAAGATTCTAGAGATTGATTGTGGATCTTATGAGAGTAGTTTTGGCAGTTTGGAGAGGCGTTGGATGATGTCAGAAGCATAAGTAGTAAGTAGTAGTTCTTATGTTCGGTTTTTTATTTTATTGTCAAAGAGGCTGCCAGCTCTGAGGATTTGTTTAGTGCTTCTTCTTCCGGGATGATTGGAGGAACAGGGGAGGTAAGGGTTGCTACATAGGAAAAGGGTGTTTTAGGGTCGTATAGGAAGCAGTGTATTTTTTTGGCGTAGAAATCCTTTTTTGTGCTTTTTCAGCCAGCCTATAGAGGCTCATAGCTGTTTTGTACGAGGCCTGTGTGGTAGGGGATGGATCCTTCCACCAGCGTAGTTCTTTGTGTTGCAGTTCTAGTTTGAGTTTCCTTAATTCTGTTGTGAACGAGGGTTTTTTGTTGGTACGAGCTGATTTATAACTTTGGAGGAGATGGGGCATATGTTATCAGCTACTGAGCGTATGATGTTTAGCCATGAATTCATAGCAGTGTCAGCATTAGTGAGGTCAAGGTTGGTTAGGTCCTTGGAGAGGCTGTTGCTGAGGGCCTCCATGGAGCAGGGTTTTCTGAATTGGAATGATGATTTAGGGATGGTGGGAGATGGTTTTTTCTTTATAGGTAGTTCTGTCGTTATCAATGAGTGATCAGACCAGGGGATGGGGGTACAAGTGGGGGTAAAAGATGGTGAGATGTGTCCATTTATGAATATAAGGTCTAAAGTGTGACCAGCTTTGTGTGTAGGTTTATTTATAATTTGTTTGAAACCCATGGCTTGGAGTGAGGATAGGAGGGCTTCACAGTTGGCGGAAGGGGAAGGGGAATAGACATGGATATTGAAATCTCCTAACAGGATAGCTGGTGATGTGTTTGGCTATCATTTCTATGAGGGGGGATGGGTCTGATTCTAGGAGCCCAGGGGGGGCATAGATAAGACAGATTTGAAGCTGGGTGGATTTGAATAATCCGATTTCAAGTTTGGTGGTCGAGTTGATGGCTTGCTGTGAAAGACTCAGTTCTTTTTTTGTGGCCAGCAGTAATCCTCCCCCTCTTTTTTTTGCTCTGCGGATAGAGTAAAAGTCATACAGTTGTGTCGGTAGTTGGTTGATTAGGGCTATATCAGTGTTTTTCAGCCAGGTTTCAGTTATTGCACATATGTCCGGTTGGGAGTCCAGTAGGGGGTCATTGAGTAGGTGCGATTTCTTTGTCAGGGATTGGGAGTTAAGAAGAGTTAGGGTGATTAAAGACAGGCCTAGGAATTGGGTTAGTGGGGATATCATGATGGGGATCAGTGATCTCTTGGAGCGGTGAAAATTGAGTATGGGGGCGTTGACTCTGTGGAGGAGTGAGTGTGGGATAATAGGAATGGGGAATGTTTGTAGCATGTTGTCTTTGAGGAAGAATTTGATTAATAATTAGAGCCTGGGGAGAGGAGTGAGGTTGCTCGAGGCGCAGAGTGTTGATCTGGGTGCTGGGGAGTATGTCGGTGGTGGATTGGTGTGTGTTGGGACTAAGGAGGAACTGACTTGGGGGGGGGGGGGGGGGGGGGGGGGCTTCTGTCGTAAATGAAAGGCTGTCGTGGTGTTCTCTCTGCTAAAGAGAAAACTGGGTGTTAATGTTAGTAGCTCCGAAGTGTGCTTTTCTGGTGGTAAAAAGGTAGCTGGTGTTGTAGAATGATATGTCTGGAGTTGAGGCGGATTTCCTGAGCAGTTGCTAGAGGGAAGAAGACTTAGTGGCTGAGGTGCATCGAAGGGGTTGCTTGTGGCTTCTCTCAGTGGCTGCACGAAGGGGCTGGACCCTTTGGCCCGCTCCTTCAGCGTGCGACACCGGAGGAGCCCTTTAAATTTCAAGGCCCTCTCCGGGCTTCTGATTGGCTGCTGGGCGTCGGGCTCTGCAGCAGGGGAGCCGAAGGCGGTGCGGAGGGACGGCGTGGTCGCTTCCCTCGTGGTCGGCGCCTCGGATTCGCGGGGGAGAAGGGGAATGTAAAGGGCCTTACCCCTGTGGGTCTGGGCTCCCATCGTGCAGGCCTCCCCTTCGGGTGAGCGGCAGAATATGTCGGCTGGGATGATGGAGTTGCATCAAGGTAAAGGGCTGGGTAAATGAAAGGCTGTCGTGGTTGTAACTGCCACATCAAGCAAGCTACCCCGATGCTTGTTCACCCAGACTACACAGATCAATGTCTTGTTGGTTGTTTGTTTACCCAGATTATGAAGTTTATTTATTTATTTGATCTGAGATATCACGTCGGTTTACATGCAGGTACTGTAGGTATTTCTCCAGAGGGCTTACAATCTAAGTTTTGTACCCGAGGCAATGGAGGTTAAAGTGACTTGCCCAAGGTCACAAGGAGCAACAGCGGGACTTGAACCCTGGTCTCCTGGTTTGTAGCCCACTGCTCTAACCACTAGGCCATTCCTCCTCCCTATTTAGTCCTTGTTGGTTGTTGTTTGAATGCTAATCGCCTTTTCCACATTTCCTCCTGCCGTAGAAGCAGAGAGCAATGCTGTGTATGCATTCGAGTGATGTATCAGGCTTCATTGGTTTAGGGTAGTAACCGTCGTAATAAGCAAGCTACCCCACATTTATTTATTTACCCAGATTGTGTAGTTCAGTCCTTTTTGGTTGTTATCTGAATGCAAATCCTCTTTTCCACATTTCCCTTTGCCGTTGAAGCAGAGAGCAATGTTGGGGTTGCAATAACCGTGCAAGAGATTTTTTGAGTAAGGGTAGTAATTACCAGGTAGTAAACATTCCAGAAAGCCACCCCCATGGCTCAGGGGAAAAACGATGCTGAATCTTGCCAGGCACCGGGGGGGGGGGGGGGGGGGGGGGGGGGGGGGGGGGGGGGGGGGGAAGGACCGCGGAGGGGGGAGTGTCATAAACCGGGCCCGGGGAATCAACGGGGCTGAGACTTGGTGGTGATGGGTTAAAAATCGGCTCCGGCATGTCAGCAGGGCTTGTATGAGCAGGCAGCTCCGGCAACAAAATGTCCACCGTTCCAGCGATTTTTCGTGCGGGAGCCGGCCTGGGAGCACGTCTCACAGCCAGACCCAGAGCCGGAGAATGAGTCACTGCCCCTCTGGGGAGAAATGTGGAGCAAAGTCCGTCGCAGGAGAGTCATGAGGCAGGCTCCCCGCAGGCACCACAGGCAGAAGAACGCAGCATGACTCCGTGGGGGGGCACCACACTGGAGCCACGAAGAGAAACGGCAATGCCTGGCTGACCACGATTTGAAGCAGAGGAATGAACCCTGCTTCGCTCCTTCCCCAGAATCTGAAAAAAATACGGTTGCCAATTACCTGTAAGTCTGACTTTTATTACTTTTTTTTTTTTTTTTCAACTTTAAGCAAGCAGAGGACAACAAACACCTCCCTGCTATGGGACCCGAGGCAGGTACCTCACCGGGTGCAGACTAGGCAGATAAGGGGGAGTGACTGGACCACCAGTATTACCCCATGCAGCCAGGCTATATTGGTCACCGGGAAAAGTAGGGCCCAGGCTGAATACTCAAGGGGACAAGTTCCTCCCCTGGGACCCAGTAAGAGCTTGGAGACAAACTAGTCTCACTTTGCAACTTTACCTTTTTTTTTTTTTTAATTATAAGTAACAATACTTGCTTGATCCGGAATCAACCCTGAGGGAAGAGAGAGTAAAAAACCCAAAGGATCAGAAAAGGAGATAAACTCAGGGAACCACAGGTTCTACTGTCTGAATCTGCTGGAGATATAGGATACATATATATAGATATATATAGATATAGATATAGATATAGATATAGGAATAATCGCCCAGCCGTGCTACATCTTCTACTCACTGTCTAAATAAAGATTCCGTGTTTGTGTGTCCAAGAGCTGAGCCTGACCTGTGTCCCCTCACGGGACTTCCCCCCCGTGGGCGTAGTCAGCTGCCACAGTGTCCAAGGGTCCACCCAAACCTCACTAATTACAACAGTTAGGACTCACTGGTATGTGGTAAATTGGGCCCATCAACAGCCAGAACTGAAAAGTGGACCGGCCTTGTCTTCTTGCAAAGATTTTGCACCTTTTGCACCTTAACCAGGGTTGTCACAAACTTCTGACCACCCCGAAGGATTGATCCAAAAGCCTGAGATGACTGAGGTCTGCATCTAAGGTCCAGAAGACACTAAGTTGCCAACATCTCTGACTGTCTCGAAACCATGTCTCAGCAAGAAAATCAATCACTTGCTTCCTGGTTTGTATTCTGGTAACTTATGTACTTTGGACTCCTCAGACATGTTCTCATCTGTTTCAGGTCCTCTCCAAACAAGAGTTTGCTCTTAAAAGGAAAAGAAACCAGGTCAGATTTGGACCAAACCTCCACCAACATTTTACACATCCATAGCAATCTACTCCTGGACGAAGTGCTAAACAAGTCATACAAACCATAAAATGCATTCACCCATATACGGTTTCTAAATGCTCCAGGAGCTGTGCTGCTAACCCAATGCTGCCTGCATCTCCTGCAATTGCTAGACCCAGTACAAACAAGGTCTGTGCATAAAACTGTGACAAATTGCATCCCTTTTGCACAAGGCTAAAACCCCCAAATCCTTGAGGTGTATCTCCAACTTGCAGCTCTCTTAGAGCAGATGACCACACTCCTGTAGTGGTGGATATATTAGTGATTGCCAATACTAAAGCATCAACTTTAGGGAGTGTGAAAAGCTCTTGCCCCTCTATAGTAACCAATACATTTTTGCCAAAGCTCCGCCAGCTCTTAACCAAGATTTATAAAAAAGAAATCTTTCGCTAGACCACACAAGCCATCTAAGATGGGATCCCCAACCTAAAGGACAGACACTTCATTTGAAACCTTGATCCCTGATGCTGTTGTATTTCATGCCTTTGTGTCACATTATCTCATCATTTGCAGAAGAACTTTGAAGGACTATTTCAAATCCCCTCAGTAAACACAGCCCACCTCACATTAGTGCGTGAGAGGATCATCTCCATTTTAGGTCCCAGTGTCTGGAACATGGTGCCTACTGATTTGAGACTCGAAGCAGAGTTCAAAAATTTTTAAAAAGCCTTAAAAAGACCTTGAGAAAAGCTAATAACCTTGAGAAAAGCTAATAACCTTGAGAAAAGCTAATAACATTTAGAATTGAAACACTGGTTTAATCTTTCACGTTTTGTATTTTAATTATTAAGGTATTTGTTTTCCTACTGAATGTGTGTTGTAAAATTCCGATGTATACTAAGAACATAAGAAATTGCCATGCTGGGTCAGACCAAGGATCCATCAAGCATCCTGTTTCCAACAGATGCCAAACCAGGCCACAAGAACCTGGCAATTACCCAAACACTAAGAAGATCCCATGCCACTGATGCAATTAATATCAGTGGCTATTCCCTAAGTACATTTGATTAATAGCCGTTAATGGACTTCTCCTCGAAGAACTTATCCAAACCTTTTTTTAACCCAGCTACACTAACTGCACTAACCACATCCTCTGGCAACAAATTCCAGAGCTTTATTGTGCGTTGAGTGAACAATATTTTTTTCTGATTAGTCTTAAATGTGCTACTTGCTAACTTCATGGAATGCCCCCTAGTCCATCTATTATTCAAAAGTATAAATAACCGATTCACATCTACTCATTCAAGACCTCTCATGATCTTAAAGACCTCTATCATATCCCCCCTCAGCCTTCTCTTCTCCAAGCTGAACAGCCCTAACCCCTTCAGCCTTTCCTCATAGGGGAGCTGTTCCATCCACCTATCTACACAATAGATTTTTTCAGGTACAGTTAAAAAACACAATATCAGCCAAAATCAAGCTAATGACTGGGGTCCCACAGGGGTCAGCACTTTCGGCAACTCTATTTAATATCTACATGCTGCCTCTATGCCACCTCTTGGCAGGCCTAGGTATCATACATTACATATACGCTGACGACATTCAGCTAATCCTACCAGTAGAGGAAACAATTGAAAAAACACTAAACTTAGCAATGTGGTACCTAGATATAATAAAACAACTATTAAACCAAATGGAACTGGTAATTAATATTGAAAAGACAGAATTCATACACCTTGAAAGAAAAACCACTGAATTATTGCAGAATCCCATCAAACTTAAAAAGGATCAGATAGTGGAACTAAACGAAAAAGCCAGAAACCTAGGTGTAATAATTGACAATGAACTCAATCTTAAACAACACATATCAGTGAAAGTTAGGGAAGGTTATGCCAAACTTATGGTGCTTAGAAGGCTAAAACCCCTATTAACCCAAGCGAACTTTAGAACCGTTCTTCAAGCACTTATATTCGCGAGCACAGACTATTGTAACACACTCTTCCTTGGATTACCAGAACTCTGCAGCCAGAATTCTAACTAGAAAAAGCAGAAGAGATCACATCACTCAAACACTCGCTGAATTACACTGGCTGCCAATTGAACAAAGAGTGCAATTTAAAACACTATGCACAATCCAAAAACGAATCTATGAGGAAAATACTGACTGGCTAAACACTGCACTACGACTACATGTCCCCCAGAGAAATCTAAGAACAGAAATTAAACCTCTACTAACCATTCCCTCTGTAAAGACAGCAATACTGATGCAAGAAAGAGAGAGAGCACTATGCCTAGGCGGTCCAATATTATGGAACACACTACCACTCGAAATAAGACTAATGAAAGATCTAAAACTCTTTTAAAAAAGTTTAAAAACATGGCTCTTCAAAAAAGCTTTTCACAATGAGAGTGGGGAGTAAGGAATACTAGCAGGACAAGAAAGAGAACTCCGGCACACTGTTAAAAGTCAGCAAACAGCAGTTATCCCTCCTTTATTATTTATTATTTTTTCTCATACCTAAAGATTAATTTAAGAGTACAGTATTCTCATATGGATATCCTATTATTCATATAAATGGAATTTCCAATCCACAATCCAAATAGCGTATATTATTTGATTCATGTAACCGAAACTTTATTGGCACCTACTAGCTAATTTATAATCCTAACCAGACTTATTTATGTGCCTATCTGTAAACCGTTGTGATGGTATACTACTAAACGACAGTATAGAAAAGTTTTTAAATAAATAAATAAATAAATCATGTTGGTTCCCTTCTCTGTACCTTCTCCATCGCAACTATATTTTTTTTGAGATGTGGTGACCACAATTGTACATAGTATTCCAGGTGCGGTCTCACCATGGAGCGCTATAGAGGCATTATGACATTTTCTGTTTTATTAACCATTCCCTTCCTAATAATTCCTAACATTCTGTTTGCTTTTTTGACTGCTACAGCACATTGAGCCGAAGATTTTAAAGTATTATCTACTATGATGCCTAGATCTTTTTCCTGGGTGGTAGCTACTAATATGGCTCAGTCATCTACTCTGTGTTTTATGTAAACCATTGTGATGTACTTCGAACGATGGTATACAAAACTTTTAAAATAAATAAATAAATAAAATACCCTGATGATATAGAGCTGATCTTTCCAGTTAATCTTCCCTTACCCAATGTTTGTGAGACAGTTGTGAATTGTATCTCTGCAAAAAAGTCTTGGCTTAAGGAACATGGCCTAACACTTAACCTTGCTAAACAGAGGCCTTGTGGTTGAGTAGACGTTTGTCTCAAATTATACCACCAGTCATCACTGTGGAGGGGACACTACTTATATTCTCCCCAGTAATTCGAGATTTAGGTTCCGTACAAGACTATAATTTTCGGCAAAAGCCTCAGTTCTCAGCTGTAATTCGTTTGGTGTTCTACAAGTTACAGGTTCTTCATCCTTTAAAATATCTCTTACCAAGCTTTGATTTTCAAGCAGTAGTATAGGCATTCATCCTGACCACAGTAAACTACTGTAATTCATTATAGGGTAGATTTTCAAAGGGTTACGTGCGTGAACCCTGAAAACATACCCCTGCGTGCGCCGAGCCTATTTTCCATAGGCTCGGCAGCGTGTGCAAGCCCCGGGACGAGTGTATGTCCTGGGGGTTCAAGAAAGGGGCGGTCTGGGGCAGGACCATAGGCGTGGCGGTGGTCCAGGGGTGGTTCAGGGGTGGGGCCGTGTCCTCCGGCACAGCGGCCTGTACCGGGGCATGTCGCTTCCGCGGCCGGCCGGCGCGCACAAGTTACACCTACCTCGGGCAGGCCTAACTTCGGAAACAAAGGTAGAGGGGGATTTAGTTAGGGCTGGGGGGGGGGGTTAGATAGGAGAAGGGTGGGGAAGGTGGGGGAGGCCGAAAAAAAAGTTCTCTCCAAGGCCACTCCGATTTCGGAGTGGCCTTGGAGGGAATGGGGAAAGCCATCAGGGTTTCCCTCGGGCTCGGCATGCGCAAGGTGGACAAGTGTGCACCCCCTTGCGCACCGACCCTGGATTTTATAACATGCGCGCAGGAGCGCGCGCATTATTATAAAATTGGGTGTACATTTGTGCGGGCTGGGTAGCCCGCACAAATGTACCCCGCGCGCGCTCTAAAAATATGCCCCTATATGCTGGGCTGTCAAAGTAGATGACTAAGTCACTTTAACTGTACCATAATACTGCCATCCGATTAATTACTTCTTGTTCTCTTAGGGAACATATTTCCCAGTGGTTTGTCAACTTCACTGGCTTCCTGTAAAGTACAGGATATAGTTTAAGCTAAAAACTCTTGTACACAAATCACTCTATTGGTTCATCTTTTTTGATAAAGTGGTAAGGAATGTCCCTTCAAGGTCCTTAAGATCTGTAGACAAGGGTTTTCTTCTTGTTCCTACCATTAACACTTATCTGCTCCTGACTACTCAACTCTAGGGCCTTTGTTGTTTCGGGCCCCACTCTATGGAATGAGCTGCCCATCGAGTTGAGGTGTCTTACTGACTATAAACTTTACAGAAAGCAGTTGAAGGCATAATTCTTCCATCTGGCTTTTTCTTGCACTTTTCAATTATGTAAGTTTTTATAATGATGGTGTTTGTTTTGAAATGTATCTAATTTGATATTTTTGATTTGTTTTATTGTTCACTGCGTAGCTCAGTTTTCTGTTAAAGGTGCTCTAGAAAAATTTGTAAATAAAATAAATCCTCAGCTCCTGAAGAACATGGATAATCAAAGGCCAGTACTTCCCTCTGCGAAAAAAGGTGCAACACCTTGGGATGAACCCCTTCTGTCCACGAGAACTTCTCCTGCGTCCTCAGCAAAATTCTTTTTCACTCAACGTATAGCTAAGTTCTGGAATTCATTGCCAGAGGATGTGGTTATGGCAGTTAGTGTAACTGGGTTTATAAAAGGTTTGGATAAGTTCCTAGAAGAGAAGTACATAAACTGCTATTAATCAATAAGGAATAGTAGCTTGGGATCTATTTAATGTTTGAGAACTTGCCAGGCACTTGTGACCTGGATTAACCACTGTTGATCACAGGATGCTGGGCTTCATGGACTCTTGGTCTGACCCAGTAGGGCATATTTTATGTTCTTATATTCTTATAACACCTGCCACAGATGGCAGGCCCTTGTACCATTTAGAAAGCAAAACCGGCAGTAGCAGTCACAGTGGAAGGCATTCAAAAAGTGCCTTCTCCCGACAAAGAGCAGTATCACCAGACTGAATTATAAAAGAGAAAATGATCCTCCTCATACTCGCGACAAGAGTTGTCACGCACCAACACCATGTGTTATGGGACCAGCTGCCACTCACCATCGCGCTGAACATCAGGAAACTGGTCACATTCCTGCACTGTCTTGTAGCCCCCAAACCTGACCCATAGCACTGAGCACTGTGGCCATTGGCCAATAAGAGCCCTACCACTGCAATCATTTTGTCTTCATTCTATTTTTTTTTTCAACAAAAGTTTAAAGACAACTGTAAAACCCAGTACAAGCTAAAGGAAATAAAGAGGATACTTTCCTGCTATTTTGGGCTGTAGTGCAGAGCTGCAGCGGGTGCCAAGGCTGTCCCAAGGATGAATCATTAGGGATGAATGATACGGACCACCAGAATGTCCAGCCCAGGGCTGCCTAGTGGAGGATGAGGAATCTGGACCACCAGATGTGGCCTCATGGATTTAGGATTGAGTTATCAGGAAGTGTCATCAACCCCCTTCTTGAACACCTCGCACCAGGAAGTATGGCCCCACCAGGACTTCATGACCCCTTGGAGGACACATATAATTTTACTGTCTTCTTTTTCTTTTCTTTCTTTCTTACCAGACTGCAGGTTTCACACCATCTACCACCTGATGGAGACAGAAATACAGTGGGACTACAGGTGCATACTAGATTATATACAGTGTCAGTAAAAATTTATCAGTCTTCATCTGCTGACAGGGATGCAAAACCCAGGAGTCTGGACTGATCTATGTTCATACAGGAAAGTCATTTTCCATTCAGGTGCAAGAGGAGGTTGGAGTTATTGAGAGAGAAAAGGAGGTATGGGGACAAGTTACCAAGGCAGATTATAAACTCTTTGTGTACTGGAATTATTGTGCCTAAATTCTAAAAATGCTGTAAGGCACCTTGAGCCATGGAAAAAGCAGAGTTGCTTACCTGTAACAGCTGTTCTCACAGGACAGCAGGATGTTGACTTCCGGCGATGAGGTAAGTGAGCCAGCAGCAGGAGACATCAGCTCCGTGCCCCCCTTCTCCTCCCTGTCTCATCGGCTTGCTTTAAAATGCGGCGGCTCTCTAATTTAAATGGTGCCGCGGGACACCCTTAGCGTCAGGCTGCTGAGGAGGACAAATTGACAGCGTTTGCGCTGGGGAGCAGACATACAGCTCTGCCGAAGTCCCAGCTTGGAGCTGCACCAAAGTTAAGATGGCAGCCGCGTGCATCCCAACCCGTCTTTTTGCTGCCTGGTGCCTTTAAACGTGACGACTCTCTTTGCCCTTCCCTCAGCTTTGAGGCATCGGACAGCCTTTAAAGAAACGGCTGGTATAGCGGGCTGGGAAGGAGTGACAGCTGCCCCCTGGAATCTGCAGCAGACGAGAACTTAAGATGGCGGCTGCACGTGGTCTTCGCCCCAGAGTTTCTCATCGGACAGGTTAGATCATAAGCAGAGTTGATCTATTGGCACGCTGCTTCAGCACAACTCCATGGGTCGGCCAATATCCTTTCAGCACCTATGTCTTTTTGTTACTGGAGAGCTCTTAAATAAATCAGCCTTTTTCCACCGCAAGTGCTTATTTGGGAACTGTATTAGCGCTCATACATCTTCATCGGCCCGCTGAGGTACTCATTATTATTATCACCATATGAGTGCCGGTGGAGAGGACTAGAACTCTGCGGCCCTGCTTTTGCATACTTTTCCTGTCTGGTCAGCACTGTTTTCTCTCACTGACTTTTTTCAACCCATGGTCCGGCGCCTGAGACAAGGACACTCTTTAGAGAATGCGCCATAGGAGCTCTCGAAATACCTCTGATCGACATTCACATCCCCTGCGTGCAGCCAAGATGGCGGCGGCCCTAGCCGGGGAGTCAGTGATAGCCTCCTTCACAGAGGAGGCCTTGCAGCAGCTATCACAGAGGGTCACCGCTGCTCTGGATGGGCGCTTAATCAAGCTACAGTCCTCAATGGAAGACATTAAAACTGCAATCGAGGGACATTCAAAGCTGCTGGATACGGCATAAGGCTCTCAAACTTACGAGATCATCTTTCAGAATCTGAGCGCCATGTGGCAGATCTGCAGACCCGACAGCGCGAATTACTAGCAAAATTGGAGGAACAAGAGGATCGTGGCAGATGAAACAACTTAAAAATTATTGGCTTGCCGGAAACAGTAAAGGACGGTGAACTAAAAAAGTTGGTAGAACAATGGCTGCCACAACAGGTTGGGCTAACCTTGGATGATGAGCGCTTACAATGCGAAAGAGTACATTGAGTCGGACTGCACAGGGAAGGGAATACCCGGCCACAGCCTGTAATGGCGCGCATCCTGAATTGGGCCCACAAGACGCAACTGTTGAGAGCATATCGACAGACAGCCACGGTAGAATATCAGGGACATCGCCTGCTGCTGTTCAATGATTTCTCCACTAGCACCGCGGCCCAGAAGAAGGTCCTCGCCCCGGCCTGTACTGAGTGGCATCAATTTCGCTTTACTATACCTGGCAAAGCTGTGAGTCTCTCATGCTAACAAAGTTTTACTTTTCCACTCTAAGGAATAAGCAGATGGCTTTCTCAAGACCTTGCTGGTGTCCGGCGGGGAGTGAGCAGTGGATCTGCACTGTTATTGGGTCTCAATTACTCAGTTCAACTAAGTTTTGAGTTACGGAGCTGAAGCTTCTGTGTTTACACTGTTTCTTCAGTGATCAAGCCAGATATGTAACCGGTTGAAAGCCGGTCGGGATGCAGCCTCAGGAATTGCACCGCGAGATGTAGTACCCCGCACCCCAGTGGGTTTCTCCTATTCTTTTCTGTTCTGGACCATAGAAGCCTGGAAATAATCTCAATAACAGGGATTGTACACTCTGGGTATCAGTGAAGACCTATAACTCTTCGGAGCTGGACCAGCAAGGAATGGACACACCTTTTACCGGGTTACAATGGATGCTGGCGAGTTGCTATCCTGATGGTTATCACTTCATCGGGATACATGGGAGCAGAAGGGGGTTGGAGAAGGGAAGCCTTAAATTCCAAACAAGGGATGGGGCATGCCCTGAGCCTCTTGGAGCGCTGGTGTGTATGGTTTCTATGGATGTATGGTGTGCAAATGGTATGGCTGTTGGGGGATGTGGATGCTATGTGTGGGGTAGGGGTTAGGTGGGGGGAGGGGGGAGGGGGGAGGGGGAGGATGGGAGGGCTGTTTGTAGATCCAGACCAAAAGTCAGGACCAAGCAAATCTGGATATGGCTATTTATCTCTCCGGGGTCTAGGCTGGGAGGCCTTGGAGATGTTTCTTATCCTTTCTGGGAATCCCTGGTTGGGCCTCCTCACAGAGTTAATGCAGATACCAAGGGTAATGGTGCAAGTTAAGATCGTCTCACTGAATGTGGATGGCATTCACTCTCCCATTAAATGTCAAAAGCTTTTCACGATGTTTAAAAGTTTGAAAGCTCAGGTAGCGTTTTTGCAGGAGACTCACCTAGATAATAAGGGACATGCTAAATTGAAAAGGGATGGGGTGGGACAGTGTTACTATTCCTCATACATGTCACGTAGGAGAGGGGTTGCCACGTAGGAGAGGGGTTGCCATCCTCATACATAAAAATGTACCATTTTAGTTATTGTGCACATATCAGGATGTGGAGGGAAGATACCTCATAGTAGTAGTAACTTTATACCAACAAAAGGTAGCGTTTTGTTATTTGTATGCCCTGAATGTGTACTCCCAGATCTTTATTACTACGTTGGCAAGCTTACTGGCAGCTTATTCCGACTGCATGACAGTTGTGGGTGGGGACTTTAATATAGTTGCCAATAAGCAATTGGATGCCAACCCCACAAAACCTGTTTCTGGTTTGGACCAGGATGTAGGAGTACATTTATTATGTCGGGAACTGCGGTTATTGGACGTTTGGAGAGTTTTGCGTCCGGATGACCGGGACTATATATTTTTCTCTAACCCGCATAACACATACTCCCGACTCGATTATTTACTAGTCTCGGACCACTGTTTTCCTCAGGTGGCTGATGCAAGCATTGGCACCATTTCTCTCTCTGACCATGCCCCGGTGACCATAGTATTAAGCTGTGGTCTGCAAGCTAGACATCCGTTTTTGTGGCACCTGCGGCCAGATCTATATTTAGATCAGCAATTTCACTTATATCTTTGGGGCTGCTGGAAAGATTATATGGATACAAATGTTACCATGTTCCATACCGGCAAGGTTGCTCCCTGCGGCCAGCGTGATTCCCCTGCTGCCACCTCTGATCCCGCGACGCCAGCAGCACGTCTGCGCTCCACACGGGCTCGGCGTTCCCCCAGGACGTCAGCAATCTACACTGACGCCGGAGGCAGCTCTCGCGCGAAATCGCGCCGTGGACACGCCCCCTGACGTCAGGCGCCGATCAGCTGCGACTTTGCGCGGGAAAGGAGGGAGATTTAAGGAGAGCCTTCCTTCCAGCCCGTCGCTTCGGCCACAGTGCGTTTTGGTGAGTGTCTTGCTGCTCTTCCTGCCTGTTGCTCTGCTCCTGACCTGGATCTCCGTATCGGAATACTCTACCTGCTGCCTGCCTACTGGATCTGTTTGCCTTGGTTCTTTGTTTGCTGCCTGCCCTGACCTGGACTGCCTTATCGGACTACTCTGCCTGCTGCCTGCCTATCGGATCTGTTTGCTTTGGTTCTTTGTTTGCTGCCTGCCCTGCCCTGGACTGCCTTATCGGACTACCCTGCCTGCTGCCTGCCTACCGGATCTGTTTGCCTTGGTTCTTTGTTTGCTGCCTGCCCTGACGTGGACTGCCTTATCGGACTACTCTGCCTGCTGCCTGCCTACCGGATCTGTTTGCCTTGGTTCTTTGTTTGCTGCCTGCCCTGACCTGGACTGCCTTATCGGACTACTCTGCCTGCTGCCTGCCTACCGGATCTGTTTGCCTTGGTTCTTTGTTTGCTGCCTGCCCTGACCTGGACTGCCTTATCGGACTACTCTGCCTGCTGCCTGCCTATCGGATCTGTTTGCTTTGGTTCTTTGTTCACTGCCTGCCCTGACCCGGATTGTCTTATCGGATTACTCTGCCTGCTGCCTGCCCTGACCTGGACTGTCTATAGGATACTCTACAGACCGCATCTCCAGCGTTACCACTCCTTGCTCCCGGAGAGGGTCACCTTCCGTTACTGAGCGTCCCGGGTACAAGGTAAGCGGCCTCAACCCAGGTTCCACTATCCTGAGTAACAACAAATAATACTGCTGCTGTCACCCCTGAGACGGTATGGAAAGCGGGAAAGGCAGTCATGAGAGGGGTTTGTATAGCATACGTGGCCAAGCGCAACCGACAGTGTAATGCTGAAATTTTGCAGATAAAGGGGGTCCTTAAAGATGCCCAACAACACCACATGCTAATGATGACGCCAGAGGCAAAGTCTCGGGTGGACAAGGCCCGGGAAGCTTTAAATTATCTACTCCATTAGCGTGCATCTAAATCTGCTAGGTATTATCAATACCAGCTTTATAAGCATGGTAATAGGGTGAGCCGCCTCCTGACTCACCTAGTGAGACTGTGAGGCCAGAGGGCTTCAGTGGTGGGTATACGAGACAGTCAAGGGGTCCATCAAACCTCCCCGGAAGCCACTGCGCAGCGATTTTTGCACTATTATAAGGCATTGTGTGGGGGATAAGTCTATGGATGTGGGGGTCGCGGATGCCCTTTTTAGTACGATTCAGTGGCTGCGGCTGACAGAGGCCCATATTGCAGCTTTGAACGGTCCTGTAACCACTCAGGAAATCTTTGCTGTGATACACCACTAAAAGTTAGGTAAAGCTCCAGGGCAGGATGGATTGGGCTCTGAATTTTATAAAATCTTAAAATCTACTGTTTTGCCCCCCTTGCAAAAATATTATAATGCACTGTCGACTTCCAATCACATATCTGAGCTTTCCAATCATTCTGTTATTGTGGTACTTCCCAAACCGGGGAAAGACCACTGGAGGTGGGTTCCTATCGCCCCATTTCATTGTTAAATACTGATGTCAAAATCTTAGCAGCTGTTTTGGCGTCCTGGCTAAACAATATCTTCACACCAATTTATAAGAGCATTTAGCATTTTTAGCATTTTTTTTTTTTTATATACCGAGGTATAGCATAGTTGCCTTCACTCCGGTTTACATATAGAACAACTTGTTACATTGAAAGATTTTAAACTTTAAATTTAACAATAGTGGGAAATGGCACCAAAAGAAGAGATGTGAACAAAGAACATAGTGTAAACAGGGTAGATACACTGAATAGATAGGCAGATATAACTGGGTTCTTCAAAAAGGAGGCATCAGTGGCTTGAATCAGTAGAGGTTGTCCAAATGGAATATTTAAAGTTGGCAGTTAAGGGATTATAGTATAAAGTTATTGAGAGTTGTCCTTAAGAGAATGGTTGAGAAGCCAAGACTTTAGTTCTTTTTTGAAGGATTTTGAGTTTTCTTGCGCGGTGAGGAAGTGGGGTAGTGAATTCCAGAGTTTTGGTCCGATGATGGAGAAGGCTCTGTTTCTGGTGGAGGATAGTTTGGCATTTGGGAGTGAGGGAATCACAAGTTGCAGTTTACTAGAAGTTCTTGTTGTGCGTTGAGGGCGAAGTATGTGTATAATGTCATCAAAGGCAGTGTAGTCGGCTTTGTAGATTGCATTGTGGATCAATGAAAGAACTTTGTATTCAATTCTTTTTTCTATTGGGAGCCATTGTAATTGGTTGAGGACAGGGGTAATGCGATCATATTTGCTTTTACCCGTTAGAAATCTGGCAGCAGCATTCTGAAGTAGCTGCAAGGGCCTCAAAGATGATTTTGGTAGACCAATCAAAAGGGAGTTGCAGTAATCCAAGCCGGAAAAGATGAGGGCTTGAAGTACGGTTTTTAAATCGTGGGGGTGAAGAAGAGGTTTTAGGTGTTTGATTATTTGAAGTTTATGAAAGCCTTCTTTAATTTTTGTAGAGATGTGTTTTTTGTAATTTAGATCAATGTCTAACCAAAAACCCAGGTCTTTCACGTTTTCTTTAAGTTGGATGAGGGTCTTATCAAAGTGAAAGGGTGGTATTGTTTTTAATCCAAGGTTTTTTCTGTTAATTAGGATACATTCAGTTTTGCTCATATTTAAGCATAATTTGAGGTGGATTAACATGTTTCTGATTGCATCAAGGTGAGAGGCTGCTTTTGACATGGCATCTTCTATCGTAGAGGAGATTGGAACGAGAATTTGTATGTCATCAGCATACATGTAATAAGTTATGTCAAGGCTTGATAAGAGATGGCATAAAGGAATAAGGTAGATGTTGAATAAAATGGGAGATAGAGCCGATCCCTGAGGTACACCTGTTTCGAGGGGGATAGGGCTTGAAAATACATTGTTATAAGAAACTTTGAAAAATCTATTATTAAGGAAGGAAGTAAACCAACTAAGAGTTTTGCCAGCAAGCCCAATAGATTCAAGGTTGGAAATCAGAATTTTGTGATCCACTGTGTCGAAGGCTGCAGAGAGGTCCAGCAGAATCAGAAGGTGACCTTTTTTGTTGTCGAGTCCTCTTAGGATGGTATTGGAAAGGTTAAGTAGGAGAGTTTCCGTACTGCAGTTTTTTCTGAAGCCGAATTGGGTGGGATAAAGAATTTTGTTATCATCAAGATGATCGATGAGTTGTTTCAGAGCAGCCTTCTCAGTCATTTTGGCAAAGAAGGGTAGGTTAGAGATTGGGCGGTAATTATTTAGGTCATTAGGATTGAGGTTTTTTTTCTTTAAAAGAGGTGTAACAGTGGCGGTTTTTAGCTTGGGAGGTAGCTCGCCTTCCTCTAGCGATTTGTTGATGATGGCTGCAATTGTAGGGGCTAAAGAGAAAAGCATACAGTTTTATTATCTCAAATTTTTAAATGTTTTAGGAAATGTGTCCTAAAATACAAACACTCACACACACTCATTCACACTCGAAAAACATCCCATCAAATACAAGACCTTAGTCAGCCATATGACCAAAAAGGTCTATACAACAATATTTTTCATCATCTTAATGCAATGTTATACAGCTACACTAAATGAACTAACCACATCCTCTGGCAACAAATTGCAGAACTTTATTATGCGTTGAGTGAAAAATAATTTTCTCTGATTAGTCTTAAATGTGCTACTTGCTAACTTCATGGAATGCTCCCTAGTTCTTCTATTATTTGAAGGTGTAAATAATCAATTCACATCTACTCGTTCAAGACCTCTCAAGATCTTAAAGACCACTATCATATCCCCCCTCAGCCGTCTCTTCTCCAAGCTGAACAGCCCTAACCTCTTCAGGAACTCCTCACAGGGGAACTGTTCCATCCCCTTTGTCATTTTTGTTGCCCTTCTCTGTATCTTCTCCATCGCAACTATATATTTTTTGAGATGCGGCGACCAGAATTGTACATAGTATTCAAGGTGCGGTCTCACCAAGGAGCGATATAGAGGCATTATGACATTTTCCGTTTAATTAATTCCTTCCTAATAATTCCTAACATTCTGTTTGCTTTTTTGACTGCTGCAGCACACTGAACCGACGATTTTAAAGTATTATCCACTATGATGCCTAGATCTTTTTCCTGGGTAGTAGCTCCTAAAATGGAACCTAACATCGTGTAACTACAGCAAGGGTTATTTTTCCCTATATGCAACACCTTGCACTTGTCCACATTAAATTTCATCTACCATTTGGATGCCCAATCTTCCAATCTTGCAAGGTCCTCCTATAATGTATCACAGTCTGCTTGTGATTTAACTACTCTGAATAATTTTGTATCATCCGCAAATTTGATAACCTCTCTCGTCATATTCCTTTCCAGATCATTTATAAATATATTGAAAGCACCGGTCCAAGTACAGACCCCTGAGGCACTCCACTGTTTACCCTTTTCCACTGAGAAAATTGACCATTTAATCCTACTCTCTGTTTCCTATCTTTTAACCAGTTTGTGACCCACGAAAGGACATCGCCTCCTATCCCATGACTTTTTAGTTTTCGTAGAAGCCTCTCATGATGGACTTTGTCAAACGCCTTCTGAAAATCCAAATACACTATATATACCGGTTCACTTTTATCCACATGTTTATTAACCCCTTCAACAAAATGAAGCAGATTTGTTAGGCAAGACTTCCCTTGGGTAAATCCATGTTGACTGTGTTCCATTAAAACATGTCTTTCTATGTGCTCTACGATTTTGATCTTGAGAATAGTTTCCACTATTTTTCCCAGCACTGAAATCAGGCTCACTGGTCTATAGTTACCTGGATAGCCCCTGGAGCCTTTTTTAAATATTTGGGTAACATTGGCTATCCTCCAGTCTTCAGGTACAATGGATGATTTTAATGAAGGTTTACAAATTTTAACTAGTAGATCAGAAATTTCATTTTTTAGTTCCTTCAGTTCCCTAGGAAGCATACCATCCGGTCCAGGTGATTTGCTACTCTTTAGTTTGTCAATCTGGCCTACTACATCTTCCAGGTTCATAGTGATTTCGTTCAGTTCGTCTGACTCAACACCCCTGAAAACCATCTCCGGAACTGGTATCTCTCCGGAACTTGTGAGAGAGCTCCTAATCTGCATGGCAAAAGCTGTGCAGAAAAAAAGAGACTGAAGGGAGACCCCTGCTGGATGCAGGGTTAGTGCCATACTGGGCATGCCCAGTAGGTACAGTCAAAGTTCTAGAAACTTTGACAAAAGTATTCCGTGAATGGGCTCCATCCTGATGATGTAACCCATATGCGAGGACTACCATCCTGCTTGTCCTGTGAGAAGCGTGCTAATTCCTCTTTCATTTTCTAAAGGGGAAAGGAGATGAGAAGAAAAAGATTGTGTGTGCGTGGGGAGGGGATTAAATTAAAATGTTAGCACCAGGGTGCCTGAGACCCACAGTATTCTAATGAATAGATTGGGAGACAAATTATATTGGGAGCCATGTCCACTCTATAAACTTCTTTTTCCAGCAGTGATACAGATTCCTATTTCGTTACAAGTAGTCCAGGCTTATTGGGGTCAAAGCAAACAGAAAGATGATGCAGCTTCAATGGGTTTTAGTATAGTCCAGATAGAAGCAGACAGAGCTTCTATAGTTCAAACTGTACAGGGATCGCTCATATGTTTCAGAGTTGAAACATGTGAGTGTTGAAACAGAGTGAGATCGCTCACCATTGAAGCAGAGTGAGATCGCTCACTCTGCTTCAACGGCAGGGGAGATAGTCTAATACTTCACTTTCAATGCATATCCAGCATAACTCTACTTCAACGGCAGGGGGGGAATGAAGAAAGGTGGACTGAATTACATAGTCTGGGTAAACAAATAAGCATGGGTGTAGCTTGCATATTGCGGCGGTTACTACCCCTAACTAATTAAGCTAGATATTTCACTTATTTATTTATTTATTTATTTAATATCTTTTAATATACCGATGCTCAAGACCATGTCTTATCGAACCGGTTTACATGGAACAAAGGTAAAAGAAGCTGCAAAACCAAATGCAAAGGAAGATAAAAAGTTACATTAAACAGGGAGAAAAAACATGGGCTTCGGAAGACAGGAAAGAATATAAACTAAAACAACTGGAGTGACAAAGTCGTCCTCAAACATAAATTAAGTAACTGGACTTATAATCTTGCTGGATTTCTCTGGAAGGTTTATCTTAGGCAATTAATAGAGGTTGCATTTCTTGGGAAAGAGAAGGGAGAGGGATTGGCAAGGAGAGAGGGACAAATAATGGGTTGATAGAGACTCCATCAGCCGTAGGCTTGGGCGAACAGCCAGGTTTTCAGTTTCTTTCTAAAGGATAGGTGGCATTGTTCCTGGCGTATCTCGGGGGGAAGAGAGTTCCAGTGGAGCGGACCTGCAGTTGAAAGTGCTCTTTTATGAACGGAGTTGTGGACCAAGGATTTGATGGGGGGAGCCTGAAGAGAGCCTTTGTATGCTGATCTGATCGGCCTTGCAGAAGCGTGAAATTCAAGAGGGATGGAGAGTTGGAGCGAGGATTGCTGGTAGATAGATTTATGAATGATAGTAAGAACCTTGAAAAGTATTCTGTAGTGGATGGGTAGCCAGTGTAAGATTTTTAGAATTGGGGTGATATGGTCTTTACGACGCGAGTTTGTAAGAATCCTGGCCGCTGCATTTTGCAGGATCTGTAGAGGTTTCGTAGATGAGGCGGGTAGGCCGAGAAGAAGTGCGTTGCAGTAGTCAATTTTTGAAAACAGAATGGCTTGAAGAACTGAACGGAAATCGTGGAAGTGTAGGAGCGGTCTTAGCTGTTTTAGGACCTGTAGCTTAAAGAAACATTCTTTTGTAGTAGTATTGATGAACTTTTTGAAGTTAAATCCGGAGTCTAGGGTGGCTCCAAAGTCTCTCAGCTGGGTTGCTAGAGGTAAAGTTGTGTAGTTGGCTAAGGGGTTAATGTCGCTCGAGGATATGAAGAGAAGTTCTGTTTTTGACGTATTAAGGACTAGATCGAGACTTGAGAGAAGGAGGTTGATGGAGTGTAGGCAATTGTTCCAGAAGTTTAGAGTGGTGGAGATGGGGTCTGCGATAGGGATAAGTATCTGCACATCGTCAGCATAAATATAATGGGTGAGGTTGAGGCTATTGAGTAATTGGCAAAATGGAAGTAGAAATAATATGTAGTATATAAATAATATGTAATATGAACTACTTAGATGTAGTTCCAACACTGCTCTCTACATTAATGGTGAGGGTGGAAGGGAAATAGAACCAAAAGGTTACTAAGAGCCAAGAGTAACAGATAAGTATGAGAAAAAAAAAGTGCAAAACTTGCAGGGCAGACTGGATGGGCTGTTTGGTCTTCTTCTGCCGTCAGTTCTATGTTCTATGTATGAACACGTGACCTGGTAAAAAACTGATTATTCTGTCAGAGTATTATTTCCAATAGAAGCAAGTTACTTACTCTTCACATTTAAGGTGACAGTTTTCTCTGTGGACATTTTCACCCCAGGATAATACACCAAACAGGTCAGGTTTTTCCTATGGTCATCTGTAGATGTAGTAAAGGTGAAACTGGATGAATAGCTGAATGTTCCATCGTAATAAGATGATGTTGTGTTAGTCGTAGAATTAGGTGTAGTTAAAGCTCCTGTCCAGGTGATGATGGGGGCGGTTCCCGCACACCTCCCTGGAGCTGTGCAGTTGAACATCACTGGAACATCTGCCTCCAGCATCTCAGGGATCGAGAACTCAGGCTGCTTTGAGAAACCTAAACAAGAGATAAAAAAAGAAAGTGCCACATCACAGACCTCTGCAGTTAGAAGCAGCAAAGATAAGCTAGTGCCAAGGGCAAGTATGTGATATTACTACAATGTGCTCATCTCATACTACTGCATCGACATGAACGTAAACTGTTTTTTGTATCTAATGGAAAGGTTGCTGATTATTTTAGAAGTCAGAAATGTAGAGCATACTTACTGGTTATAGTAACAGAAGCAGGAAATGATATGTAATCATGCACAAGTCCTCCCTCAAATCTGAAGTAATATTTGCCGGTATCCTGTATCATGGCATCATCGATCCTAAAGCTGCAGTTGCATTCCGATAGGTTCCCGAAGATTGTGAAGCGACCCCTGGTACGTTCATCCACTTTTCTATTTCCATTAGTAGTTGCTACTGGGGTTCCTGTAGAGGGCTCAGCCTCTCTGAACCAATATCCATGAAAATTATTTTCTAAACTTTCATTCAATGGGAATGTGAACTGACACATTATGACCACACACATACCCTCTTCATCTGCTACCGGAGCGCTGACATTTACATAAAAAACTGTGTGCCTGTCATGGCAGGGGGAACCTGTAGGGAGAGATATATTTAGTGTTACAAAAGTACAGCACTTCATGCTTAATATATGTTTCAATACAAGGCTAAGCCCCTAACGCTCACAACACATTAGAACTGCAACATTAAACATAGACAACCTGACCAGATTCTAAAATAAACAACTATACTTAAGACTCTTTGAAATGTTTTTCATCATTTGCACTTAAATTCCTAAAATTAAGATTATTTGCTAACTGAGCCTTCCCTTTCACGTGAGGATGAGCCTGAGTCCAGGGTAATGCTGGATTCAGACTTTCTAACCCATCCTTAACCTCTGGGGGGAGCCTGTCCATGACAGAGAAGATTCTGTATCTGATCTAATGAGATCCTTCAATGATTCAGGACTGGAATCAAAGCAAATATTAATCCCTGATGAGTGCACAAGCCTTTCTAAGTGTTATACTTACTACTGTTAGAGTGTGTCTGTCCTACATTTACCCTCCTATTGCACACTCAGCAGAAAAAGCCCAAAACTCTGCATCCTTCTCAAGGCATTAAACTTCCACAGTTGCCCCTTAGCTACTAGGACAAGGAGAGGTGCAGGTGGAAAGACCTGGAAAGAATATTTAGCATGGGGCCAACATCTCCCAAACTCAGTTACAGTGCCACCTGTTGTACACATTCCCCTGGTAATGGGAAGCCCATGCAGAGGAAGGGGGTGGGGTCTGTTCGGAGTTGATTACAGGCACCTGTGAAATAAGGGCAGGGGATAGTGGTGGTAGAAGGAAAAGGAGAAAAAAAATAGCCTTGGAGTTGGGGAGAACAGGGAGTTCAAGGAAGAGGGTATGCACAAATGACACCGGGTTGGAAGCATTGAGTGAGGAGGTGCAGGCTTAATATGAGAGAATCAAAAGCATAAGAGCAAAACCAGGGAAGAGGACATTGGGAAGAACATTAGAGATAGGTAGAAGGGAGGAACCTGGGAAGGAGCTATGGGGAGAGAGGTGGGGGGGGCGTCATTTCCAGGTTCAGTGGCATGGTGGGAGAAAAGCAGAGCATTCAGAAAGCGGTCATGGAGTAGTTGTATAGGGAGATTCCAGAAGTGACCATGGGGAAAATCCAGGAAAGGGCAGAAGGGGAGGAGGGCATTAGGGGAGGGTCCAGAATGGTGAAGGATTAATAAGTAAGGGAGGAGGCCTACTGCTAGCCGCAAAAAAGGGACTTGGACTCTTACTACAACTATCCACCAAAATAAGTCACCTAGAACTAGCCCTATTCAACTCGGAACATCTCCAAATTGCTCTGGTCTACGCACCCCCAGGAACCTTAGATTCCAATCCTTCACCCCTAATCGAATTTGCAACTAAACATCTCAAGAGGGACAAACCATCCATTCTGATGGGAGATTTTAATCTCCATGTGGACGTTTCCCCATTATCCCACAACTGCGACATATTACTCACAGCACTTAACCACTTGGGATTCAGCCAGATCGTCAAAGGTCCCACGCATAAAGCAGGACATTCTTTAGACCTGATCTTCCTCAATGAGGGTCTATCTTCCGCCTCCATCCCATCTAGCATCCCAATCCCGTGGTCAGATCATCATATTATCTCTGCCGAGATTCATATTAACAACCATCCTCGACCTGTCTTCCCTACAACCACATTGCAATACAGGAAACCCTGCTCTACAGATCATCTTAGCAAACTGCTTTCAAAAGAGTTGGTTCGCTTTGATCTCACCGACGCAATCTCGGCTATTAACTCATGGATCAAGATAACAAGCGAGATTGCAGATCAATCCTGCCCAACCATTACGAAAACCTTAAAACCACCCCAAGCTAACAGGAATCCGTGGTACACCCCGGACCTTAAAAACATCAAACAAAATCTTCGCAGTAAAGAGCTCAAATGGCGCAAGACCCCATCCACTGACACTCTTGCTTCCTACAAAGCCCACCTTAATACATACAGGATTGCTATCCTCAAAGCCAAAAAAGACTTCTTTGCTAAAAAAATTCACAACTTCTCATTCGATTCCAAAGCCTTATTCTCCGTCGTTTCATCTCTTACAAAACCCTCGCCCCCTTCCATCCCTGACGAGCAAGCATCCAACAAAGCTACAGAACTCGCTATCTACTTTGATAAGAAGATAACCAACCTCCTCAAGCCTATCTCCACAGTTCAACCAACAACCCTTCCATCCAGCACTCCATCTGCCACCAGGGATTATAACCTTTCATCTTTTGAGACCCCTTCCTCAATGGAGATCGAAGGCATTCTAAAAAAGCTAAAACTTCTTCTCACCCGTTGGACGCAATACCCTCTAATCTTCTTCTATCCATTCCTAACACCATTTCTAAATCGTTAGCAGACATCATTAACTGCTCCTTAACCCAAGGCAAGGTTCCAGACCAATTAAAACTAGCCATCCTAAATAGGGATGTGAATCGTTTTTCAACGATTAAAATTATCGTCCGATAATTTTAATATCGTCTTAAATCGTTATAGAACACAATACAATAGAAATTCTAACGATTTATCGTTAAAAATCGTTAAATCGTGTTAGTGCGCACTAATGGGAGTTAGTGCGCACTAACTGAAAATGATACAAATTGACACTTTCCAGGTCAGTAAAGGTCAGTTAGGAATGAATATGTGTTCCTATTGGCTGGCTGCCCTCTTATCTATTGATGTTAACCAGGTTCCCACTGAGGTGATGGTTGGGGGGATGGGAAATGGAAATGGAAACTCAGGAACACTAACAGAAAATGATACAAATTATTGACACTATCCAGGTCAGTAAAGGTCAGTTAGGAATGAATATGTATTCCTATTGGCTGGCTGCCCTCTTATCTATTGATGTTACCAAGGTTCCAACTGAGGTGATGGTTGGGGGGATGGGAAATGAAAACTGTTGGTAGCTGACAAAAAAAGTAATGTGATCAGTCAATATGACTAGAACCTGTGTCCTATTCCTGATACCAGGGGTGTTGTGATCTTCCTGCACTCAGTGCCCTATCCCTGATACCAGTCTGAGACAGCTCCCTCCCTGCATTACTAGTGAGAGGCTGGCTTCACAGACAGGGGGGAGCTGCCTGACCCTCACTCCTGACTTCCCCCATGTCCCAGCCAGTGAATGGTGTGTGGGTGAGGGGGGGGGGGGGGGGAGGATGGTGAAGTCTGAGACAGCTCCCTCCCTGCATTACTAGTGAGAGGCTGGCTTCACAGACAGGGGGGAGCTGCCTGACCCTCACTCCTGACTTCCCCCATGTCCCAGCCAGTGAATGGTGTGTGGGTGAGGGGGGGGAGGATGGTGAAGTCTGAGACAGCTCCCTCCCTGCATTACTAGTGAGAGGCTGGCTTCACAGACAGGGGGGAGCTGCCTGACCCTCACTCCTGACTTCCCCCATGTCCCAGCTAGTGAATGGTATGTGGGTGAGGGGGGGGGGGGGAGGATGGTGAAGTCTGAGACAGCTCCCTCCCTGCATTACTAGTGAGAGGCTGGCTTCACAGACAGGGGGGAGCTGCCTGACCCTCACTCCTGACTTCCCCCATGTCCCAGCTAGTGAATGGTGTGTGGGTGAGGGGGGGGGGGGGGAGGATGGTGAAGTCTGAGACAGCTCCCTCCCTGCATTACTAGTGAGAGGCTGGCTTCACAGACAGGGGGGAGCTGCCTGACCCTCACTCCTGACTTCCCCCATGTCCCAGCTAGTGAATGGTGTGTGGGTGAGGGGGGGGGGGGGGGAGGTTGGTGAAGTCTGAGACAGCTCCCTCCCTGCATTACTAGTGAGAGGCTGGCTTCACAGACAGGGGGGAGCTGCCTGACCCTCACTCCTGACTTCCCCCATGTCCCAGCTAGTGAATGGTGTGTGGGTGAGGGGGGGGGGGGAGGATGTTGAAGTCTGAGACAGCTCCCTCCCTGCATTACTAGTGAGAGGCTGGCTTCACAGACAGGGGGGAGCTGCCTGACCCTCACTCCTGACTTCCCCCATGTCCCAGCTAGTGAATGGTGTGTGGGGGAGGGGGGGGGGGAGGATGGTGAAGTCTGAGACAGCTCCCTCCCTGCATTACTAGTGAGAGGCTGGCTTCACAGACAGGGGGGAGCTGCCTGACCCTCACTCCTGACTTCCCCCATGTCCCAGCTAGTGAATGGTGTGTGGGTGAGGGGGGGGGGGGAGGATGGTGAAGTCTGAGACAGCTCCCTCCCTGCATTACTAGTGAGAGGCTGGCTTCACAGACAGGGGGGAGCTACCTGACCCTCACTCCTGACTTCCCCCATGTCCCAGCTAGTGAATGGTGTGTGGGTGAGGGGGGGGGGGGGGAGGATGGTGAAGTCTGAGACAGCTCCCTCCCTGCATTACTAGTGAGAGGCTGGCTTCACAGACAGGGGGGAGCTGCCTGACCCTCACTCCTGACTTCCCCCATGTCCCAGCCAGTGAATGGTGTGTGGGTGAGGGGGGGGAGGATGGTGAAGTCTGAGACAGCTCCCTCCCTGCATTACTAGTGAGAGGCTGGCTTCACAGACAGGGGGGAGCTGCCTGACCCTCACTCCTGACTTCCCCCATGTCCCAGCTAGTGAATGGTATGTGGGTGAGGGGGGGGGGGAGGATGGTGAAGTCTGAGACAGCTCCCTCCCTGCATTACTAGTGAGAGGCTGGCTTCACAGACAGGGGGGAGCTACCTGACCCTCACTCCTGACTTCCCCCATGTCCCAGCTAGTGAATGGTGTGTGGGTGAGGGGGGGGGGGAGGATGGTGAAGTCTGAGACAGCTCCCTCCCTGCATTACTAGTGAGAGGCTGGCTTCACAGACAGGGGGGAGCTACCTGACCCTCACTCCTGACTTCCCCCATGTCCCAGCTAGTGAATGGTGTGTGGGTGAGGGGGGGGGGGGGGAGGATGGTGAAGTCTGAGACAGCTCCCTCCCTGCATTACTAGTGAGAGGCTGGCTTCACAGACAGGGGGGAGCTGCCTGACCCTCACTCCTCCGGGGTGTTGTGATCTTCCTGCATGCAGTGCCCTATCCCTATTAATACCAGGAGTGTTGTGATCTTCCTGCATGCAGTGCCCTATCCCTGATACCGGGATGTGTGCAAGAAGATCACAACACCCCCGGTATCAGGAATAGGGCACTGTGTGCAGGAAGATCACAACACCCCCGGTATCAGGAATAGGGCACTGTGTGCAGGAAGATCACAACACCCCTGGTATTAGGGATAGGGCACTGTGTGCAGGAAGATCACAACACTCCTGGTATTAATAGGGATAGGGCACTGTGTACATGAAGATCACAACACCCCTGGTGCCAGGGTTAGGGCACTGAGTGCAAGAAGATCACAACACTCCTGGTATTAATAGGGATAGGGCACTGTGTGCAGGAATATCACAACACCCCTGGTGTCAGGGTTAGGGCACTGTGTGCAGGAAGATCACAACACTCCTGGTATGAATAGGGATAGGGCACTGTGTGCAGGAAGATCACAACACCCCTGGTGCCAGGGTTAGGGCACTGTGTGCAGGAAGATCACAACACTCCTGGTATTAATAGGGATAGGGCACTGTGTGCAGGAAGATCACAACACCCCTGGTGCCAGGGTTAGGGCACTGCGTGCAGGAAGATCACAACTCTCCTGGTATTAATAGGGATAGGGCACTGTGTACATGAAGATCACAACACCCCTGGTGCCAGGGTTAGGGCACTGCGTGCAAGAAGATCACAACACTCCTGGTATTAATAGGGATAGGGCACTGTGTGCAGGAAGATCACAACACCCCTGGTGTCAGGGTTAGGGCACTGTGTGCAGGAAGATCACAACACTCCTGGTATGAATAGGGATAGGGCACTGTGTGCAGGAAGATCACAACACCCCTGGTGCCAGGGTTAGGGCACTGTGTGCAGGAAGATCACAACACTCCTGGTATTAATAGGAATAGGGCACTGTGTGCAGGAAGATCACAACACCCCTGGTGCCAGGGTTAGGGCACTGCGTGCAAGAAGATCACAACACTCCTGGTATTAATAGGGATAGGGCACTGTGTGCAGGAAGATCACAACACCCCTGGTGTCAGGGTTAGGGCACTGTGTGCAGGAAGATCACAACACTCCTGGTATGAATAGGGATAGGGCACTGTGTGCAGGAAGATCACAACACCCCTGGTGCCAGGGTTAGGGCACTGTGTGCAGGAAGATCACAACACTCCTGGTATTAATAGGAATAGGGCACTGTGTGCAGGAAGATCACAACACCCCTGGTGCCAGGGTTAGGGCACTGTGTGCAGGAAGATCACAACACTCCTGGTATTAATAGGGATAGGGCACTGTGTGCAGGAAGATCACAATATCCCTGGTATCAGGGTTAGGGCACAAGTTCTAGTCACATTGACTGATCACATTACTTGTTTTGTCAAGCTACCAACTGTTTCCATTTCCCATCCCCCATATACTGTCAGTGGGAAACTTGGTAACATGAATAAATAAGAGGGCAGCCAATAGGAATAGATATTCATTCCTAAACTGACCTTAACTGACCTGAAAAGTGTCAAATTGTATCATTTTCAGTTAGTGCGCACTAACTCCCAGTTAGTGCGCACTAACTCCCGTTAGTGCGCACTAACTCGAGTTAGTGCACACTAATCGGAAAAAACGATTTTTAACGATTTTTTAACTAAAAAATCGTGCCTAACACGATTTTCTTGCCCTGCCACACGATTTCTATCGTTAAGACGATATGGAAAACGATTCACATCCCTAATCCTAAAACCTTTACTAAAAAAACACCAACCTTCCAACATCTGACCCAGCTAACTTCCGACCAATAGCCAATCTTTCCCTGATCTCTAGAGTGATGGAAAGAATTGTAAATAAACAACTGTCTGACTACCTTGAGAACATCATTCTCTCCCCATTCCAGTTTGGATTCAGAAAATCACAAAACACTGAAGCTTTACTTTTATCCCTATCCGACACCATCCTTCTCAATCTGGAAAAAAAACAACCTTACCTTCTCGCTCTTCTCGAACTATCCGCCGCCTTCTATACGGTCAATCATTCTATTCTACTGGAACGCCTATCAGATATCGGCGTTCAAGGAGAGGCTGATGGATGGTTTAAATCGTTCCTTGAAAATAGATTCTACAAGGTCAGAATCAATCATAAAGAATCCCTCCCAATCAAATCAAACCTGGGAGTCCCACAAGGATCATCCCTCTCTCCCACACTTTTTAACATTTATCTGCTGCCTCTCTGCCATCTACTGTCTAACCTCAAACTAAAATACTATATTTTCGCCGATGACGTCCAAATCCTTCTTCCAATCACTGAATCCTTGCAAAAAACCTGGGCACATTGAAACTGCTGTCTACAATCCATCAATAACCTGCTCACCAGCCTGAACCTTATCCTTAACTCAAATAAGACCGAAATCCTCATCATCTCTCCAGATGAAAACCACAATCTCCTCATCTCACAAAGTGCATCTCAATTTGCAAAAACAACCATTAACCACTCCCCCTCTGTCAGAGACCTTGGGGTTCGGCTCGATAACCTATTCAATTTAAAATTGTTCGTCCTCAACACAACTAAAGAATGTTTCTTTAAACTTCAAGTTATCAAAAATCTGAAACCTCTCCTGCATTTCAGCGACTTCAGACTAGTAGTACAATCTATCTTCCTTACAAAATTAGATTATTGCAATTCTCTGCTCTTAGGTCTCCCTGCAATAACTATTAAACCCCTTCAGATGGTCCAAAATGCTGCAGCTAGACTACTCACTAACTCAAACAAAAGAGCCCACATTACATCCACACTACAAGGCATGCACTGGCTCCCTCTAAAATCCAGGATCACCTTCAAAACACTGTTGATGATCCACAAGGACATTGACGGCATTGCTCCTCTGAAGCTAAGCTTTCAACTTCGCACACACATATCTACCAGACCAATCAGAAACGCCTACAAAGGATCTCTATACGCACCTCCGATCAAAACCACTTTAAGAAAACGCGCCTTTTCTACAGCCAGGCCCACCCTTTGGAACTCGCTTCCTCCGGAGCTGAGACAAGAACCGTGTCTTCAAACATTCAAGAAACACCTCAAAACTTGGCTCTTCAGACAAGCCTTTCCGGAGGCTCGAGATCATTCGGACACTGGTCAAAGGACATAACAGGACATTAGGGAGACACTGGTCAATGGACTAAACTGAACCGTAGAGAGACACAACCTCTCTAGCATATCCCTCGATCCGTAGAGAGACTCAACCTCTCTAGCATATTCCCCGATCCTGATTTAATGCCACTCATCTCACCCCCTCCTCGCTCTTCCTCTCCACCATCTTTCAACCAGAACTTCTCAATCCATCTTTCAGCTGAGCTTCTCAACCCTCTCCTTCCTCATGGCCACCCGATTTCTCTGGGCCCCACCACGCCCTTTCTATTCCGCTTACTCATAGCAATATTTATAAGACGCCTTACTTTATCTATCGCTTTTTTCCACTGTTTATGCCGCCCCATTATATTTGTCATTCGTTTTTTTGACGACCTGTCTATTTATAATCAACTGTTATCTATAATGGTTTTATTTATAATTGCTTATCTATAATTATTTTTTTCTATATTCACCTGTTTTATTTATAAATGCTTATTTATAATTATTATTTTTTCTATATTCACCTGTTATTTAATGATTTGACGACTTGTTTCAATGTAACGCCATAGCTGTGACTGTTCTGTTTCAATGCAAACTGATTTGATTTGATATTTTTATCAAGAATGTCGGTATATAAAAATTATAAATAAATAAATAAAATAAATAAGTAAGTAAAATCAATGAATGGCCCATGGGGGTTGATGGGTAAGGGTTTTGGAAGGGAGCACTGGAATGGTTAAGAGATAAAGAACTTGGGAAGTGTTAATGGAAGAGGCAGGCAAAGGGAAAAAAACTGGTAATAGTCTACTAAAATGGGGTGTGCGCAGGCTGTGGGAATGTCCACAGGAGCGTACATTTGAAGGATCTATAGGAGTACATACGAGGGAGAATATTTATCACTTTTCAAGGGGGGACGTAGGGCCCTAAGGGTTTAAACTGAAAATTTTAAATGCTAGCTTGTCTATCTTCTTATGTGTGACATGTATAGCACATGAAATATCCTAGAGGAGCAGAATGAAGGAAGAGGGAAGATATAAGATTATGTTGATCATGGTGGGAGTTGTGGTCATCGTAGGAGCTGTGGTCTTAGTAAGAGTGTTTGTGGTAGGAGTTGTATTTGAGGTTGCTGTTGTTCATGGCGAGTGTGGTGGTAGTGTATGCAGTTATAATCATAGTGGGTAAGATTTGTGGTAGAAGTGTTGGTCATTGTGGTTGTGGTGTTTATGGTGAGTGGTGGTTTATGTTAGGAGTAGTGGTCATAGGTGATGTGGTATATATAGTAAGAGTTGTGGTAATGTTGGATGTGGTGGTTGCGATAGGAGTTGTGGTCATAGAGGGTGTGGTGGTCATGGTCGAAATTGTGAATAATAATTAGAGGTAAACTTGCAGCTTGTTTTTCTTCTTTGAAATCAATTATCCTATATTTAAACTACATCTGCTGTACATAGCATACAAGAGATTATCAATTTCTATCAAAAAGTCAATCACTGAATTTCCTGATCTGTGCTGTACAACAGAAGTTTGCAAACCTGTACTGGGGGAACCCCAGCCAGTAAAGTTTTAAGGATATCCATAATATATGTGCATGAGATAAAATTTGCATGCTATGGAGGACATGTGAGCACACATTTATTTCCTGCATATTTATTCTGAATATCCAGAAAACCCAAATTGCTCAGAGTCCTCCTGTTGGGTTTGTGGCATAGTGTGGACTCTTGGTCGCAGTGGTGATGACTCCTCCCACGGGGAGGGGCCCCGTGGGGAACCACAGCAATAAGCTAGACTCAGAAAGCAAACACTCAGAAGGAAAGCTTTATTGCACTGCTGTAGATGGATGATATTTGCACAGGAATGGATAGCACTGTAGTCCAGCGATATTGCAATAGCTCAGACAGTCTCAGATGTAGATAGTCTCACCCAGATGTAACTAGGTTGGTAGTGTTCCGCAGAGCGGGATAAGCCGAACCTGAAGGGTGGAAATGGAGAGCTGGAACGTAGAAGTAATCACAGAGAAGGAGTGCAGGAATCCTCCTTAGTAGTAGATGAAGGAAAGGACCCGAGGTCCGTGGTGCAGGATACCCTGAGCTGCAAAGGCCTTCAAGGAGCGAGTACCTAGGAGCGCTGAGGGATCCTGAAAAGAAATAAGAAAGACCCCCGAGGAGTGGTTGTCTTAGGTTAGGTAGTAGAAACCCCAAAGGCTGTATAGAAGTGAGAGGCCCCGAGGAGCAGGTGCCCAGAGCTTCTGCAGGAGTGAGATACCCCGGAAGGTAGCGAGGAATCCAAGCAAGCAGCTTAGAAGCAGTCAGAGTAACAAAACCAAAGTCCTTGCTAATTCTTTAAATTGGAGCGGAGAGGAGGCTTTAAATACCCGGAGTTACTGATGTCATTTGGTGGGGACGCCCCCGAGGTTCCCGCCATGATGTGTTGATAAGCATTGGCAGCATGTGCACGTGCGCCATAGGAGGCAACAGGAAGGAGCATGGTGGACGAGGATGCCCAAGCTGTGTCGGAAACGCTGAGGGTTTCGGCACTCAGCACCGGAGGCAGCCACCTTACCCATGGAGGAGGAGAAAGGTAGAAAAGAGGTGAGGCAGAGCAGTCGCAGCCGTCTGCGACTGACGAACGCAACACCTCCAGGACAGGTTTGGGAATCACTGCTCTAGAACAGCCAGTGACAGCTGTTGACATATTAAATTTAGTCGCATACCAAGTGGCTATGCCATGGTCTCCCAGCCAGGAATGTGTTAAAAACATAAGGAGGGATCTAATGAAACTCAATGAATGGTCTAAAGAATGGAAGCTAAGATTTAAAGCTAAAAAATGCAGAGTATTTAATTTAGGTGCAAAAATCAAAGGGATAGGTATAGTATTGAAGGTGAAATTCTCCTAAGCACAAAAGAAGAGGGGGATATGAGGGAGATTGGCCACTTTAAGATTATCAGATACAAATATTTGGATAACGCGATGGTAAAAGCTAGAATGATGCATGACTACATAGGAATGTTTAGCAAATAAAGGGAAATGATATTGCGTTCACCACAGATGTTGTTGAAGTGACTTCATGTTTAACCTGATATTTTTTGTTAGACTTTACTATTATTTTATCTGGTATTATATGTTCCATGTTCCTTGTACTCGCCGCAAGGAGACAGTTCAGTTTTCATGTAAACCGGTGCGATATATACATATCACACCGGTTTACATGAAAGTTAAAAATAAATAAATAAATAAAATAAATATTGCACCTGTATAGGTTCCTGGTGAGACCTTAATCGGAATACTGTATTCAGTGCTGGAGACCGCACCCTCAAAACGATACAAACTGTCAGGGAGAGGTAAGTGTGCGGTATTCATAAGAACATAAGAAAATGCCATACTGGGTCAGACCAAGGGTCCATCAAGCCCAGCATCCTGTTTCCAACAGTGGCCAATCCAGGCCATAAGAACCTGGCAAGTAACCAAAAACTAAGTCTATTCCACGTAACCATGGCTAATGGCAGTGGCTATTCTCTAAGTGAACTTAATAGCAGGTAATGGACTTCTCCTCCAAGAACTTATCCAATCCTTTTTTAAACACAGCTATATTAACGGCACTAACCACATCCTCTGGCAACAAATTCCAGAGTTTAATTGTGCGTTGAGTAAAAATGAACTTTCTTCGATTAGTTTTAAACGTGCCCCATGCTAACTTCATGGAGTGCCCCCTAGTCTTTCTACTATCCGAAAGAGTAAATAACCGATTCACATCTACCCGTTCTAGACCTTTCATGATTTTAAACACCTATATCATATCCCCCCCCCCCCCCCCCGAGTCGTCTCTTCTCCAAGCTGAAAAGTCCTATCCTCTTTAGTCTTTCCTCATAGGGTAGTTGTTCCATTCCCCTTATCATTTTGGTAGCCCTTCTCTGTACCTTCTCCTTCGCAATTATATCTTTTTTGAGATGCGGCGACCAGAATTGTACACAGTATTCAAGGTGCGGTCTCACCATGGAGCGATACAGAGGCATTATGACATTTTCCGTTTTATTCACCATTCCCTTTCTAATAATTCCCAAAATTCTGTTTGCTTTTTTGACTGCCGCAGCACACTGTACCGACGATTTCAATGTGTTATCCACTATGACACCTAGATCTCTTTCTTGGGTTGTAGCACCTAATATGGAACCCAACATTGTGTAATTATAGCATGGGTTATTTTTCCCTATATGCCTCACCTTGCACTTATCCACATTAAATTTAATCTGCCATTTGGATGCCCAATTTTCCAGTCTCACAAGGTCTTCCTGCAATTTATCACAATCTGCTTGTGATTTAACTACTCTGAACAATTTTGTATCATCTGCAAATTTGATTATCTCACTCGTCGTATTTCTTTCCAGATCATTTATAAATATATTGAAAAGTAAGGGTCCCAATACAGATCCCTGAGGCACTCCACTGTCCACTCCCTTCCACTGAGAAAATTGCCCATTTAATCCTACTCTCTGTTTCCTGTCTTTTAGCCAGATTGAAATCCACGAAAGGACATCGCCACCTATCCCATGATTTTTTACTTTTCCTAGAAGCCTCTCATGAGGAACTTTGTCAAACGCCTTCTGAAAATCCAAGTATACTATATCTACCGGTTCACCAAGGGTCCGGGAGCGACCTCCTGCATGCGCCATTGGCAATACGGCCCCGTATTGCCAATGGCGCGTGCAGGAGGTCGCTCCCGGACCCCCGCTGGACTTTTGGGAAGTCTTGTGGGGGTCAGCAGACCCCCCCCAAGCTGGCCAAAAGTCCCTGGGGGTCCAGCGGGGGTCCGGGGGCGATCTCCTGCACGCGTGACGTCGGGAGAGAGGAACCAAAATGGCGCCGGCGCCACCTTTGCCCTGTCACATGATAAGGGCAAAGGGCCTCTGGCTCCATTGCTCTTAACGCAGTCGTGGCCAGGGAGAGGGAGATCGCGCAGGGACCCCCCCACTGGACCCCAGGTAATTTAAAATATTTTGGGGGGGTTCGGGAGGGTGGGGGATTTGTTTTAAAGGTTCGGGGTGGGTTTTAGAGTTTTTTTGATGTGCCGGTTTTCCCGCGCCCTATTTAACGATACAATACAAATGCCCCTGACGATAAATTGGGGACATTTGTATTGTATCGTGCACTCTAACGATTTTGGACGATTTTAAAATTATCTGACGATAATTTTAATCGTTCAAAAACGCTTCACATCCCTACTTTCCACTATTTTTCCTGGCACTGAAGTCAGGCTAACCGGTCTGTAGTTTCCCGGATCGCCCCTGGAGCCCTTTTTAAATATTGGGGTTACATTTGCTATCCTCCAGTCTTCAGGTACAATGGATGATTTTAATAATAAGTTACAAATTTTTACTAATAGGTCTGAAATTTCATTTTTTAGTTCCTTCAGAACTCTGGGGTGTATACCATCCGGTCCAGGTGATTTACTACTCTTCAGTTTGTCAATCAGGCCTACCACATCTTCTAGGTTCACCGTGATTTGATTCAGTCCATCTGAATCATTACCCATGAAAACCTTCTCCATGACGGGTACCTCCCCAACATCCTCTTCAGTAAACACCGAAGCAAAGAAATCGCAAAGAAATCGGATAGTAGAAGGACTAGGGGACACTCCATGAAGTTAGCATGGGGCACATTTAAAACTAATCGGAGAAAGTTCTTTTTTACTCAACGCACAATTAAACTCTGGAATTTGTTGCCAGAGAATGTGGTTCGTGCAGGTAGTATAGCTGTGTTTAAAAAAGGATTGGATAAGTTCTTGGAGGAGAAGTCCATTACCTGCTATTAAGTTCACTTAGAGAATAGCCACTGCCATTAGCAATGGTTACATGGAATAGACTTAGTTTTTGAGTACTTGCCAGGTTCTTATGGCCTGGATTGGCCACTGTTGGAAACAGGATGCTGGGCTTGATGGACCCTTGGTCTGACCCAGTATGGCATTTTCTTATGTTCTTATGTTCTTATTTAATCTTTCCGCGATGGCCTTATCTTCTCTAAGTGCACCTTTAACCCCTCGATCATCAAATGGTCCAACTGACTCCCTCACAGGCTTTCTGCTTCGGATATATTTCAAAAACCTTTTACTCTGAGTTTTTGCCTTTACAGCCAACTTCTTTTCAAATTCTCTCTTAGCCTGTCTTATCAATGTCTTACATTTAACTTGCCAATGTTTATGCTTTATCCTATTTTCTTCTGTTGGATCCTTCTTCCAATTTTTGAATGAAGATCTTTTGGCTAAAATAGCTTCTTTCACCTCCCCTTTTGACCATGCCGGTAATTGTTTTGCCTTTTTTCCACCTTTCTTAATGTGTGGAATACATATGGACTGTGCTTCTAGAATGGTATTTTTTAACAATGACCATGCCTCTTGGACATTGTTTACTTTTGTAGCTGCTCCTTTCAGTTTTTTTCTAACAATTTTTCTCATTTTATCAAAGTTTCCCTTTTGAAAGTTTAGCACAAGAGCCTTGGATTTGCACACTGTTCCTATTCCAGTCATTAAATCAAATTTGATCATATTATGATCACTATTGCCAAGCGGCCCCACCACCGTTACCTCTCTCACCAAGTCCTGTGCTCCACTGAGAATTAGATCGAAAATTGCTCCCTCTCTCGTCTGTTCCTGAACCAATTGTTCCATAAAGCTATCATTTATTCCATCCATTTACCCAGTCTATATTGGGGTAATTGAAATCTCCCATTATTACTGCATTACCAATTTGGTTAGCTTCCCTAATTTCTCTTAGCATTTCACTATCCATCTCACCATCTTGACCAGGTGGACGGTAGTATACCCCTATCACTATAGTCTTCCCTGACACACAAGGGATTTCTACCCATAAAGATTCAATTTTGTATTTAGTCTCATGCAGGATGTTTATCCTGTTGGACTCTATGCCATCCCGGACATAAAGTGCCACACCTCCTCCCGAGTGCTCCTCTCTGACATTGCGATATAATTTGTACCCTGGTATAGCACTGTCCCATTGGTTATCCTCTTTCCACCATGTCTCTGAGATGCCAATTAAGTCTATGTCATCATTTACTGCTATACATTCTAATTCTCCCATCTTACTTCTTGGACTTCTGGCATTAGCATACAAATATTTCAAAGTTTGTTTTTTGTTTGTATTTTCATTCTGCTTTTTAATTGATAGGGATAAGTTAGAATTTTTTAGCTCAGGTGAGTTTTTAGTTACAGGCACTTGGACTAATTTTCTAATTATTGGAACCTCACTGTCGGGATGCCCTAATTCTAATGCATCATTAGTATCCTTTAAAGATACCTCTCTCTCTGAACCATGCGCTGCTGAGTGACTGTCGGCTTTCCCCTTTGTTCTGCGATATCTGGCGGTCCAGATATCGCAGGTGAAATGTGCACTCCCTTGAACCTTAGCTAGCAGCGCTTGGATGAGACTACAACATTGGTTGTACAGGCTGGGGATGACCTTTCTGCTAAATGTGTCTCTGGAGGGGACTTTGTAATTTGGAACTAAGACCTTCAGCAAATGCTTGAAACCCACATTCTGCACTACCTGCAAGGGCTGGTCAACAAGGGCAATCGTTTCCCCAGTGCTCTGGTTACAACTTTTGAGGCTGCCTGCCTCCTACCCCAGGATAGCATTACCGAACACCACCCCATTTCCTCCATGGTGGGTTGTTGCTTCTGCCACAGCTAGAAGGGGCTGAAGGTGTGGCTGAGTGTGTGCTGAGGGTGTGGCTGAGGGTGTGCGCCTTTTCAACAACTTTACGCTGCCTGGAAAAAAGGGTCCACTGACTGGTACTGCCACCGTCCGAGATGGCAGTACTGTTGTTGGGTGTTGTTTCTTCATATGTTGCATTATGTCAAAATTAGTTAGATGTCCCATTTGCCTGCCTCTGCTAATAGCCCTGGCAAAATAATTACACTGAGCAAAAAGCAAATGTTGCTTACCTGATGTAACAGGTGTTCTCACAGGACAGCAGGATGTTAGTCCTCACAAATGGGTGACATCGAGGATGGAGCCCTGTACGGAAAACTTTTCTGTCAAAGTTTCAACAAGCTTTGACTGACACTGGCACACTGGGTGCACTGAGCATGCCCAGCCTGCAATTATCCCTGTGAGCCACAGGTGTCTCCCTCAGTCTCGTCTTATAGCTAAAAAGCGCAAGCGAAACTAAAATAAAAGTATACAGACCCAACTCCGCGGGGTGGCGGGCGGGTTTCGTGAGGACTAACATCCTGCTGTCCTGTGAGAACACCTGTTACATCAGGTAAGCAACATTTGCTTTCTCACAGGACAAGCAGGATGGTAGTCCTCACAAATGGGTGAGTACCGAGCTGAGGATGCCCGGGAATGCACCAGATACACCGCAGATGCGCAAAGGCGTAACGACTGAGGTGGAAATGGGAACGGAGGGCATCCGCAACACCATAATGGGTTCGTGGAAGGATGTTGGGTAGTGAATTGAAAAAAGTAAGAGTAGGCGGACTGGCCAAACATGGAGCATGCCGGCTAGTCAAATGTAAGCAATAATAGGCTGCGAAGGTATGGAGAGGACTCCAGGCTGCAACCTGATAAAAAAGTACAAGCAGCAGTAACCAAAGGGAAGCTGTTAAGGCTAAGACGGACACAACAGTATGTGGATACCCACAGTGTTGTAGTGAAATGTCTGCTTGTTGGTAGGAAAGGAAATATAGACAACTTAATCAGAAGGATTAGGTCTGTGTGGCCACTGGAAGTAGCAGCTTGACCCTTGCATGAAGGAAAGAGTCAAGTGGAATTCACATGGAATGCAGTGCAATGTAGATAGAATGTAAGCGCAGCATTACTGTCCAGGAATGTGGAAAACCCAGTCTCTCCCTAGGGCGAGAGAGAGAGGTTAGGAAAAATTAATAGAGTATTTCCTGAGGAAAGGAGATACAACATCTACCTGAAAAGGATAGAAAGTTGAATGCGTAGAACTACTCAGTGGCAGAGGAACGGAGTCAGGTGAGTATGGAAAGAGTGCGTAACTCACGGACCCTGCTGGCAGGAAAGACATTAAGAGGGAAAGAAGTTCCCTTGCCAAACTGTGGAAGAGAGGAATGGAAAGGCTCAAACGTAGAATGTATGAGACTTATAAGGAGAATATATATGTTCATTCCGTGATTAGAGAAATAGAGGCGGCTTGATCAGTGGATAATCCATGGTAACCCGACTCAGAGAGGATTACCGAAAACGGGAACCCAACTCCCAAAACGATACACCTCCTAAGAGAAAGGTGTATCTATGTGGAGGATGTCTGGAGAACAGAATCCGAGGGAGTAAGAAAAAATGGTGGAAAAGTAAAAGGGGTAATACCTCTTTTTTTTTTTTTTTTTTTTTAGCGTCAGGAGGTAAAGCCTGCCATATTAAACGGCAAGATTTATGTTTAGAAGGTTTTGTGACGCTACCAGAACCTAAGAACATCAGTAAGTCTATGATTTGGGACTGACTGGTGAGAGAATAAAAGGTTACTGATATGATGGATTGAGAAGTATGGGAAAGCATACTGATCTCAGTCAGGGAGTGGGGAAAAGAATACTGAACCCCATCCCAGTTCAACATTAGAAGAATGCTGGCTACGAGAGGCAGCAGAAGAGATATATTGAAGAGGCCTTTGAGGGAAGAAAAGGCATCTAAGGGAACGCATAGGAAACATGTGCAGGGAGCAGAACCTGTGCATCGTATGGAATGATGCAGACGCCGAGGAAAGTTTAGTTAAACTCAGCGTTAAAAGATTTGCCCTGTACACATGTAATTGAGACCATTCGAGAGGATAGAACCTACGTGGAGAAGGTCTGATAGAGCGTTCATTAAATCTCTTAGATATGTGGCCCAAGGACGCATGAAGTGAACAAGGGCCAAGGGTAGAGCTGCGCAGCTGTCTAGCAGAGCAGCTAAGAGGTAATGCGTGCTTATGAGTTGGAAAGCACATTGTCCCTATGCTGTCTGTCTGTATGCACAAAGAATTGTTGCAAAAGCAGTATTGGAAGGCATAAGGGCATAACTCATGGGTGCAACGTCCAGGAAGTTTATGAGAAACTATGCTGGAGTGCAATAGATGCATAATGGGTTGACAGCTTTCAGGAGAAACTTTATAACCCTAAGGAATTGCGAGCATGAGTCGAAGGAGACTAGGTCCTAGTTCGAACTGGGATAAGAATCAGGGACGAAAGCAATGAAACCACTTAGGTCCATTGAGTATAGAATGTCACTGAATATAACCCATAGCAGTTTTGAATTATGAGAAAAATGCATAGTGGGAAGAAACCCCATAGCCCAACCATGAAAAGTTGAAAGGCTGAGGTTATGGAAAATATGCGCAGGGACATATAACAATGTATCAGAATGTCTGTGCGCATGCTGGACAAGAGGGTCTTAAGACTGTGGTGTCCAGAAGTGTTACAGAAGGGATTTATGGCAGTGACAGTAATCCCAGTTAGTAAATGTATAGTGAGTCCTGAAAAAAGTGAGAGCTCCTTGCATGTACTGAAAGTGGTTAGCAGTAGTCTATGCAAGGAAAGTGAATGATGTTACACTCCACAGAGAAAACAGCATTCACCAACAGTGATGCAAGAGACAGTTCACTTACCGAAGCTGGTGCCAGCGGCAGAGCTTGGGGTTGTAATATTGACTCACCATAAAGCACATAGAAACATTAAAATAATGTACTTACTGCAGTATGGAGTGATGGTAACCAAAGATACCATTGTACCTGTGACGTCTAAAGAAAGTTGGATTTTCTTAGGTCCAGGATGTGCGGAGAGTAACTATTTTCTGTTAAAAGAAAGAATAGTGCAATTAAAACTCCCCAACCCCCCTCCCTTCTCCCCTCTGCACTTCGTAGCGCCTGGGGGAGTGTACCGGGACTTTGGTACAAGGTGGGGTGGCCGCTCTGATATCTGACCAGATGGGAGACCAGGAGGTGTCCCAATGGAGGATATCATGTAGGCTCCTGCAGGTGTGTGAGCGGTAAGTGGTACCCGCATTTCTGTATGCTGTACAAGGAGACACTGAGACCTGTGGCCAGGCCTCAAGGTGGACTTGTACATGGGGCAATGGTTGCTGAATCTCATGTTTAGCAGATCAGCCAATGCAGCTGGACCTTGGTTGGGAGGGAACCAAGAGTCAGAGCATTGGTCGGCACAGGGACTTGTTACTGACAAGAGAAGAAGCCCTGCTGCAATCCCAAGAAGATAGAGGGGTTCTCCTGATATTGTGGCTAACATAGCTAACATAGCGATATGTGACACTAATACAGTTCTAAAAGGCACATGACCCAGAACTTTTCGAACCACGGTCCGAATGGGAGAACACAACTCTATGGGAATGCCGCCGAAGCGGGTACTTACCATCCGACGTGGATCGCCGCAAGACGAGCCGGTGAAGATTGTTGACTCCGACGGTCTCCGGAGTCCTCGAGGGTAAGGCCGGGGACGTAAACGTCCATCTCGCTCTGAAACCCGGTATGGTGGCACAGGTACAGAGGAGACAGGCCAGGCGTGAGTGGCGTTTAGACTGCTAAGTGTAACAGATGGCCATAGTCCCACACCACTTGACGGTGGGGCACGCCAGGAACAGAGGAGCCCTAACGGAACTCATGTTCCCTTCCCTCGTCCCAGCGGCTCGATGTGTCGTGACGCCAATGCAGAAGCTGTCGGACCTGGATCCGGAAGTTCTGGATCACCAAGGACTGCCAAAACTGTAGGAACAGTGCTGATGGCAGTGGTGATGTCGCTCTGCCCGAGCGTTGTCCAGCCTGGAGAAGGATGGCACCGATGTGCTGGATGGCGTCAGCAGCGGACGATCACGATGTCGGCGATGATGGGTGCCACGGTGCTCGGCCCGGTCTTTCCCCAGCGCCGAGATGGAAGCCCTCGTCGTCCTGGAAGGCGATCGATGACGAACTGTCAGCACGCCTGCTCTGCTCCTGACACAATGGAGTGTCTTAAGCTAATACGGGGCTTAAAAAAGAACCCAAAGCGTGGAGCAATGTGAGGAGGCGAGGGTATTATGTGGCGGTGCTATCGGTATTGACGATATTGAAGGCAACCTAAGGGGCTTCGAGGATATCATCAAAATGGGTATGAAAAATTGTCGATGACTGGCCAGGAGAATGATGACAGTGACGGGCACTGACAGCAGTGGCATAGGTATCTTTGAAACGATGTGGAATCGAATAATCGAAAAACATTGCCGTTATTGAAAAAGATACCGGCATCGACTGAGTCGAAGTCGAATCAATAGGGCGTCAAGGACACCGAAGGAAAACGGAGGTGTCGAGGGCATCGATGCATGGAGGCGGGCATTTATGCCGTTTGTGGCATGGCCACGGGCATCAACTATAGGGCCACAGACGTTGACGGTATCGATTTGGACAGACTCAGATTTCCAAGTGTACATGGCATCGGTGCCCCAGACACGTGTGTCGGTGGCATCGATATGGACACGTATGGAATCGATGGCATGGATCTCCCAGTCGATGAATTCCATCCCGGCATCAACGCCAGTCCTGGAATCGGCATGGGCATCGATGCCAGCCATAAGGCTGGCATTGGCATCAACGCCCATCCACGGAATCGAGCCGGCATGGATACCCACCGATGGGACCCACCTGGGCATCGAATTTCACCGATGGGAGCAGCCTGGCATCGACTGCCCTCGATGGATGCATTCTAACATAGATGCCCATGGATGAAACACCTGGGCATCGGTGTCCATCGATGCAAAAGGACCTGGCACCGATGCCATCGACGGACGGCCATCCGGCACCAATGCCATCGATGGACAAGCCATCCGGCACCGATGTCCATCGATGGGGACCATCCGGCACCGATGTCCACCGATGGGGACCATCCGGCATCGATGCCCACCGACGAATCGATGTGGCACCGATGCCCACCGATGGAAAAGGGCTGGACATCGGTGGGGAGGATGGGGCATCGATGGCATCGCCAAAAGGGGGGGTGGCATCGATGAAGTGACCCTGGGATCGTTAAAAAGTGTCTCGGGCAGCGGTGGCGGCGACCCGAGTATGCATGGCAGTGACTAACAGCGTGTGCGTCAATGGCATGCATCCGGGTAGGGACGGCACCGAGGAAGCCCAAGGAAAAAAACAGTGCGTAGGAGGAAAAAGCCTGGTAGCACTGAAAAGCAAAAAACATGGATAAAGGCATCAGGGCACCGTGGGGGGAGGGGCGCTGATGACATATAAAAGCCCAGGGCGGTTTAGGAGGGTCCCGGTGTAGCGATAGGGTATCGACTGCGTGAGGGTACCAGGGAACGAAGGACTTGAAGCTACAGAGGTCCTAAAGTTAAGGAAAAAATCCCTACCCCACTAGCATAAGCAAGCAGAGTGTCACAGAGATACTCGCAAGCTGTTTAAAGCTAACTGAAAAATGGGGGAAGGGAAGGCTTCAGTCAGTTAACAGCCTTAAGATAGTGACAGAAACCGACCGAAAAATAAGAATTAGTACTCACCGAGCGTCGTAAAAACGTACGCGGAGGGAGACCTGTGCAGGGAAAAGTGTTTTTTGAAGTGAAAAGTTAAGTGTTTCCATGAGGTAATTAGTTAAAAAATCCTCACAGAGCTCCAACCGCTATGCTGACTGCAGAGCGGAAAAAAGAAGACTGAGGGAGACACCTGTGGCTCACAGGGATAATTGCAGGCTGGGCATGCTCAGTGCACCCAGTGTGCCAGTGTCAGTCAAAGCTTGTTGAAACTTTGACAGAAAAGTTTTCCGTACAGGGCTCCATCCTCGATGTCACCCATTTGTGAGGACTACCATCCTGCTTGTCCTGTGAGAACACATGTCCTCTGTCACTTTAAAGTGGCTCCAGATCGCAGATTTCTTTTCTGATCCCTTCTCTATAGCCTTCGGGGTGTATGCTGGCACTGGAGCTGAAGTAGTAGGTGCACCCTGAGAAGCAATGCCAGGGGCATCAGTCATAGTCTATGCCTGTGCTGACTGCTCTTCCTCCTCATAATGATCAGTTTTGTCTCTCCCCTGCAGCACTGAAGTGGAGGCAAAGACAGGACTAACAAATCCTCCTAAAACTTCTTCAGCTATTACTTTTTCCATTTTTGATGATGAGAATCCCACACAAGATGATTCTTCATCAGAATCAGAAGCAAACAGTGCCTGTGCTACATTTTCAACGCTAAGTCGAGTCTGTTCTCACACTGCTGCTTTTGGGTGTCGCCATTTTGTCTTGCATAACTCAGCCTACAGGGTTAGAAACAGATGGTGGCGAAGCATCATCTTTAAATTTCATTTCTTTCCAGATGGAACTGCCTGCCCCTGCAGAGATTTTAGATTGGAACAGGTCCCTTTTTAACTTTAATGGGGGACTGGCACTGCCTTTTGAAGTGCCTTCTCCGCCAGTCCCAATTACTCGACCACGTCTAGTTTTCTCTGACATTATGGATTTGATGTCCCTGCCTACTAGGGATTTCAATTTAAAGAATCATTTCCAAAAGAGACCTACTGGGGATTTGGCTTCAGAGAGCACTGCTGCCCCAATATATGTGAGTCTGCAAAACTGCTCAGCGCCCACTGATGCCCAGGCACTGCCTTCTAGGCTTTAAAGAGCACAGAGAGACAGTGAGTTCAATAAAAACAAACTGCAGTTAACAAAAAAGACTGGCTTGGCACAGCAGCAAAAACGATGAGAGATCTATTTCAATGGCAATTCTATCAAACTACCAAGAAATTGAATATATCTCCCACCCACAACACCCAAATCCTGCTTACAACCTACCCCATGGGGTAAAATAACCGGAAAAATGTCACTGCTAGCAGCTTCTCTCAGTGACACAGAGAGACCATCTCAGATCAATAAAAAAAGGTGTGGTAAAAAAAGTGGCTAACTGGCACTGAAGCCAAATCTAACAAATATCTTTTTCAATGGAAAATTCTATCAAAGCAGCTAGCAACTGAATACAGATTTGAGACACTCAGACTACTTCTGAGTAAAGCCACCATAACCGGACCATCTCCCCAGACCTCCATTGCAAAGAAAGTGTGTGGCACGCCGCGTGCTTAAGGTATAAATAGTGCTTCGTCATCAGGAATAGTGTCACAGAGCACTGAGTGAGAGCGGTGATTGGCTGCATTTGAAAAATGCTTAACTCTGATAGGTTGTATTCTAGTCTCCTTGCCAACCTGTCTGACCCACTCTATGTCAGGGCTGTGAGGTCACTTATGACTCACAGGAAAGGGCAGGTTTTTGCTATGGATACTCCCACATAGCCTTCTCCTATTTCAAACGGCTGCTAAGAAATCACTGCAAGCCAAAAGAATGAAACTAATATGATTTGTTGTATTTGTGGGGTATTGCGATGCGTTTCACGAACCCACAAATACAATGAATAGGACCTATGCATTGCGGATTGAGCATGCATTGAAAATGAATGCACATCCCTAGGTGCAAATGCTCGTAACTGACATCCTGGCTGATCTATTAAGTCTCAAAGACATTAGGTTCTCTTCACCTCATGTTTTCTGGTTTCCAGACCTTTCTAAGCCACTGCCTAGAGTGCCTCCTGTTGCTGTTAATGTAGGTTCTCTGCCAGCATTTGAATCTGTTTCCGTAGGTTCCTGTTGTACTGGCACATGTACAACTGGTATGAGGCAATTCGAGCAATGAGCATTCCTCCTTGAAAAACTCTCCTACCCAGAGCATCCAGGGACCTGTGTTCTTGGCCTAGAGGGGCGGATGAATGGGTGAGGGATCTCTTTGCCTTTTTAAGAGCAGACAACAACCACAGGGGAAAAAACAGTGCCCCTTGTTAGCCCATTTCTCCAAGCTTTTACTCTCGGTAAAAGTTAATGATTCTCTTCAAGGCTTATACATGAAATGGATGGAGTAGTAAATATTTCATCTTTCCCTTCCAGATTTTAAGAATAGTTTTCTTTGCATTAATGATCTTACAGAGAGAGGAGGTATGGGGATAGGTTACCCAGGCAGATTGTAAACTCTTTGGGTACTGGCATGATGATTGCATCTAATTTCTAAAAATGCTGTAAGCTACCATGAGCAATGGAAAGGAATACTAAAAATGAAAATTTCTCTTTCTAAAGGGGAGAGAAGATGAGAAAAGAAAGAGAGTATGTGTGTGTGTGGGGGGGGGGCGCGGGGGGGGGGGGGGTTAGGATGTGATCAGGAAAGGGAAAGTGAGCGAGAGACGCTGCGGGTGAGAAGGAGGTGGAAGTAACTTCAAGTGCTGGCTCCCGGGTGACAGAGACTGACAGTATGCTAAATGATTGGGTAATCAAATTATATTTCATGGGTGGTAGGAGGGAAGGGGAAACCATGTCCACTCTGTAACTTTCAATTTCCAGGAGGATTACTGATTCAAATTTGATTACAGAAAGTCCAATTCTAAAAGGGTGAAAACAAACAGAAAGCTGGGTGCAGCTTTATTGGGTTTTGGCTCAGTACAGATAGAAGCAGACAGCGCTTCTGCAGTACAAACTGTGCAGGGCTCTTTAATATTTATGAAAAAGTGACTTGGGAAAAACAGATTATTCTGTCACAGTGTTTTATACAATAGAAGCAAGCTACTTACTCTTCACATTTAAGGTGACAGTTTTCTCTGTGGACATTTTCACCCCAGGGTAATACACCAAACAGGTCAGGTTTTTCCTATGGTCAAACGTAGATGTAGTAAAGGTGAAACTGGATGAATAGCTGAATGTTCCATCGTTATAAGAAGATGTTGTGTTGGTCGTGGAATCAGCTATAGTTAAAGCTTTTATCCAGGTGATGATAGGAGTGGTTCCCGAACACCTCCCCGGAGCTGTGCAGTTGATAGTCAGTGTTACATCTGGCTCCAGCATCTCAGGGATCTGGATCGAGAACTCGGGCTCATTTGTGAAATCTAAACAAGATATAGAAAATGATACTGCCACATCACTGAGCTCTGTAGTTAACACTAGCAGCAAAGAGAAGCCAGTGCCAAGGACAAGTATGTGATATTACTGTCATGTGCTCATCTCATCACTACTGCAGCAACATGAATGGCATATGTTTTTTGCATTTAATGTAAAGGCTAAAGAATATTTTAGGAAGTCAGAAACGCAAAACATACTTACCTCTTATAGTGACAGAAGCAGGTTGTGATACGTAACTATGCATATATCCTCCCTCAAACCTGAAGTAATATCTGCCAGTATCCTCTTTCATGGCATCATCAATCCTTAAGGTGCAGTCACATTTAGATATGTTGCCGATGATGTTAAAGCGACCACTGGTACGTTCATCCACTTTTGTAGATATATTAGTACTTGCTACGGGGTTTCCTTGAGAGGAATCTCCCTCCCTGAACCAATATCCATGAAAAACCTTTCCTAATGTGACATTCAATGGGAAAGTGAACTGACACATGATGACCACACACATTCCCACTTCATCAGATACCGCAGCACTGACATTTGCATAATCAACTGTGTGCCTGTCATGGCAGGGGGAACCTGCAGAGGGAGTAAGATATTTAGTGTTACAAATGTACAGCATTTCAGATTGAATATCAGTTTCAACACATGGCTCAGATCCAAATGCTCATAACAGATTAGAACTGCAGCATTAAACACAGACAATCTGACCAGCTACTAACAACGGTACCTATAAATAAGGCTTTTTCAAATGTTTTAATCATTTCTGCTTAAAATCCTGAAATTAAGAGTCTTTGTTAACATTTATTTAGTATTTTTTTATTCTACCGACATTTGATCTCAATTGAGATATCACACCAGTTTACATTCCCTGTACGTACCAGGATCAGTCCAGGACACCTGGGTTGTGACTCCGCACCAGTAGATGGAGACAGACTAAAACTTGTGGGCGGAGCATATATGCCCCTGTGCCAGTCACAGCCCCTCAGTCTTACTCTGTCTCCAGTAGGTGGTGCAGGTCAGGTCACAGCTCCTTCCTTCCTGCCCTGGTTCTGGTACTCCGTCAGGGTCGGTTCTTTTCTTTTTCTTGGTTTTAGGCCAGTTTAGTGTTGTTAATTGGGATTTTGATTTGGCTAAATTTGATTTTGCTAAATTGTCCCTGAGGTCCCGTCCGCCCTGTCTCCCAGGGGGGTTGTGAGGTCCTGAGGGGACTACCCCCCCCTGGTTGAGGCCGCTGCTAGGGTCGAGGACCCGGCTTTCCCAATAGCAGCGTCAGGGGTGACACCGGGGAGCCCGGTTCACTCACCCCTGCTGGACTAGGGCTCCAGGACCGTGGACAGCGACAAGCGTTGTTTTGTAAAAAAAAAAAAAAAAAAAAAATTGTTTTACTTTTGTTTTCGGTTCTCTCTGGCTTCAGCTCTCTGCTGCTTTGCGTCGCCGCTCCGTGGGGTCTCCGGAGGGGGCGCCGCTGGCAGGGGGGAGGCCGGGGGGGCCGCCGGGGGGGCCGGTTTCGCTAAATTTAATTTTTTCCTCCCGGTGCGCTCTTCGCCGCGGCTCGTCGGCATGCCTCGTGGCTCGGCCTGTCAGGCCTGCGGCTCGGCGCGCGCGCGGCTTTACCGCGGTGCTCTGTGTGCGGCCTGCTTCCCGGGTGGAGAGCGGTCATCCGGGGCGCCTCGGGGGGCTCGATCCCGCAGCGCACGATCGCCGCCGCGCAGGGGGGGGCTCGGTAGAGCGGCCCCAAGACTTTTTCCCGCTGAGCGCGGGAGTGGCGGCCATTTTGGCCTCGGACCGTGAAATGGCGCGGGAAACGGCAGGAGCCTCGGGCCTGCCTCCCGCGCTTTCTCCTCAGCGGGTTGATACAGGGGGGTCCCCTCGGGGGTCCCTTGGTCCCCGGGGGTTTTCAGAGGAGGATTCTTCAGCCTCGGGGTCCCTTTCGGAGGATTTTGCGCTGTCGTTGCGCAAAGTCCTAAAGTGTACGTGCAGTAAGCGCGGCCGGGGGGGACCCCGCAAGGCCCCCCCCCCCAGGGAAGACGTCATGCAATCCTAAGGGCGCTGCGGAGGGGTCCCGGGGCCCTTCCCGAAGTACGCGGCTTCCTCGTGGCGTCCCACAGGAAGCCGATTCCGATTCCCCCCTGCGGTGGACTCTGATTCCCCTGAGAAGCCCCTGAAAGGGGCCGACGGAGTGGGGACGCACGAGTCCGCTCAGCCAGGCGCCGGAAAGGGATCCCAAGCAGTGAAAAATGATGATCCCAAGGTGGTCCGGTTCTTCCGCAGGGAGGACCTGCCACCCTTCATTCCGGCCATTCTCCAGGAGCGGGGAATAGAAGCTCCTCCGGTGGTAGTCCGTCAGGAGGCAAACATGGATCCGGTCCTGTTAGGTCTCTCGGCTCCGGCAGTGGTTTTCCCGTTTCTTTCTCCTCGACGAATATTCTGTTCCGGGAATAGGACACCCCGGCGTTAGGTTTGAAGGTCAGTCAGGCCATGGACAAGCTTTACCCGCTTCCGGAGGATGCGCTGGACCTGCTCATATTCCCCAAGGTGGACTCAGCGGTCTCCGCGGTAACAAAGAGATCTACCAATTCCGGTCACGGACGCGGCAGCTCTCAGGGACCTTCAGGACAGGAAGCTGGAAGTGCAGCTCAAGAGGATTTCGAGGTTTCCGCGCTGGGAGTGCAGGCCATCTGCACGAATTCGCCATGCGGGCCAGTCTGCGCTGGGCCCAGGTTTTTCAAGCCAATGCGGATTTTCCGCAGACGAGGCAGCGCAGGCAGATCGTTTGGAAGCTGCAATAGCATATGGCGTGGATGCGCTGCACGATTGGCTGCTCACGTCGGTTAGGTCCATGGTAGCGGCTGTCTCGGCACGCCGACTTTTGTGGTTGCGCAACTGGGCGGCGGATGGTTCTTCCAAGGCTCATTTCGGGGCACTACCATTCAAGGGACTTTGCTGTTTGGCAAGGAATTGGACGAGTTAACGAGTTCCCTGGGGAGGGAAAAACAGGGCCTTCTAGCTTCCCGAGGATAGATCCTGGGCGAGGTCCTCGTTTTCGGCCAGTTCTCTTTAGCGGGGTCCCAGGAGGTCGCGTCCTCAAAGGTCGTCCGGGCGCTCGTATAGGTCTTCCTCCTCCCGTACTCCGCAGTGGCAGCAACAGTCCTTTCGAGGTAGGCGCTTCGGTAGACAAGGAGGTGCCTGGCAATCACGGCGCCCAAGTCTTCGCAATGAAAGGGGGTCGGCCCATCTCTCGCCGCAGCCTCGGCACGCCGTTTCCAACGGCGGGGTACGGTTGATGTCATTTCCGAGAGATGGCCCGGTGTAACGGCAGACCAGTGAGTCCTCACGGTCATAGGACGCGGCTACGCGTTGGATGTTGCTCACACCCCAGCGGACAAGTTCCTGGTCTCGCCTTGCAAGGCTCCCGAGAAGAAGGCGGCGGTGCTCGACACCATCCAACGCTTAGCAGGCTTGGGAGCTATTTCTCCAGTCCCGGTCAGCCAACACGACAAGGGCCGTTGCTCCATCTACTTCATCGTCCCAAGGAAGGACGGCACGTCCAGACCCATTCTGGATCTCAAGGGGTGAACCGATGCCTTCGGATTCCTCACTTCACAATGGAGGCGATTCGTTTAGTCATCGCCGCGGTAAGGCCCGGCGAGTTTCTAGCCTCCCTGGAGGTCGGAGCTACATCTTCTCACGGAGGCATATCTTCACATAGGCATTCATCCATCGTTCCAACGCTTCCTCAGGTCTGCGTTCTAGGGCGGCATTACCAGTTCCGGGCTCGCGATGGCCCCACGTACAGTCTCGAAGATGATGGTCGTGGTGGCGGCGCAGCTGCGCCGAGAAGGTCTCGGCGCCGAGAAGGTCTCCTGGTCCACTCTTACCTGGACGATTGGTTGATTCGGGCAAAGTCCGAGGATCAGTCTCGGATGGCGGTAGCCAGGGCCCTCCACCTTCTGCAGTCCCTAGGATGGGTGGTCAACTATAGCAAGAGTCATCTGACACCCACGCGGACCTTGGAATATCTGGGAGCTCTTTTCGACACGAAGAAGGGCAAGGTGTTCCTGTCACACGAACGGAGATGCAAACTGCAAGCTCAAGTACGTCGCTTATTGTCTCTCCGCTAACCGCGGGTCTGCGACTACCTTACAGTCCTAGGGTCTATGGCTTCAACGCTGGCACTGGTTCCCTGGGCATTCGCTCATCTGCGTCCATTACAGTCATCCTTACTATCCCGCTGGAAGCCGGTCTCTGAGGAGTTCCATCTACCGCTTCCACTCAAGGGACACGCGAGGTCCAGCCTGCTCTGCCTGGGGAGCTCGGTCCAAGGCCTATGGTCCGTGTCGCAAGCCCAGTGGTCTATCAATCGCCTAGAGCCCAGAGCGCGCCTAGAGACCAGAGCGGTCCGTCTGGCCCTGCAAGCCTTTCTGCCATTGCTGCGGGGGAAGGCAGTTCGAGTGTTGTCGGACAATGCGACCACAGTGGCATACGTCAAACGCCAGGGCGGACCAAGGAGCCCCCAGGTGGTGGAGGAGGCTCAGCGCTTGATGGCCTGGTCGGAGCTACATCTCAGCAACATAGCAGCAACTCACATTGCGGCAGTCGACAACGTGCAGGCGGATTTTCTCAGCCGTCATCGTCTGGATCCCGGAGTGTGGGAGTTGGGGGACGAAGCTTTCTGCTCATTTGCAAAACGTGGGGGGTGCCCCACATAGATCTGATGGCCACGTGGCACAACGCGAAGGCCCCGCGATTTTACAATCGATGTCGAGAACGGGGGGCAGAAGGCGTCGATGAGTTGGTGCCTCCCTGGCCGACGGATGTGCTGCTCTACGTGTTTCCCCCGTGGCCGATGATCGGCATGATTCTACGGCGCATAGAATTGCACCCGGCCGAGGTAGTCTTGGTGGCACCGGAGTGGCCGCGCCGGCCGTGGTTTGCAGACCTCGTCCAGCTGGCGGTAGCGGCGCCCCTTCGGTTTCACGGTATGGCGGGCCTGCTCCATCAGGGCCCCGTCTGGCATATGTCCGTGTCTGGGTGGTCTTTGAGGACTGGTGCGTGCAGCGTGGGGTGGTCCCCACTTCGGCTTCCGTCTCCGACATTCTGGCGTTCCTCCAGGCTGGTCTGGCCAAAGGGCCTGGCGTGCAGTTCCTTCGGGTTCAAGTGGCAGCGCTCGGTTGTTTGCAGGGTGCAAGTGGCAGCGCTCGGTTGTTTGCGGGGTACGGTCCGTGGTGCGTCCCTAGCGCTCCACCCGGACTTTTGCTCGCTTCCTCCGGGGTGCCAAACGCCTTCGTCCTCCCTTGCGTCTTCCTTGTCCGGCTTGGGACCTCAACTGGGTTCTTGTCCGGCTTGGAACCTCATCTGGGTTCTCTCCTCCCTATGCACGGCGCATATTGAGTTTTGAAACGCGCGACTCTTAAGGATCTCACTCTTCAGACGGCGTTCTTGGTAGCGATTGCCTCGGCGCGGCGGGTTTCCGAGTTGCAGGCCCGGTCCTGTAGTGAACCCCTTTTTGCGTATTTCCGATTCCGGAGTTTCTTTGCGCACAGTTCCTTCCTTCCTACCGAAAGTGGTGTCGTCTTGTCGTATGATTCAATCGGTGGACCTGCCCGCTTTGGCGGCCGGGGAGTTCTCTGTTCCAGAAGCGAGAGAATTGCGGACGCTTGACGTGCGGAGGTCCCTCCTCCGATATCTGGAGGTCAGTAATCCGTTTCGGGTCACAGATCATCTGTTTGTCCTGTTCTCTGGTCCTAAGTAAGGGGCCGCAGCGTCTCGCACAACGATCGCCCGGTGGCTTAAGGAGGCCATTGCTTCAGCGGTGGCTTAAGGAGGCCATTGCTTCGGCGTACTGGGTGCGGGGAAAACCGCTTCCCGTGGGCCGGAGGCGCAGGCGGCACCTTGAGCGGAGGCTTCTCCGGTATTGCCTCAAGAGATTTGCAGGGCGGCTACCTGGAAGTCGTTGTATACCTTTATCAGGCAGTTCGGGGGATGTCCGGGCTACCGATCCCGGAGGAGTTGGAGAGAGGGTACTCCGAGCGGGACTCTCTGCTTCCCACCCTCGGTAATTTAGCTCTGGTACATCCCAGGTGTCCTGGACTGATCCTGGTACGTACAGGGAAAGGAAAATTAGTTTCTTACCTGATAATTTTCGTTCCTGTAGTACCAAGGATCAGTCCAGGATCCCGCCCGCAGTGCTGCGCTGAAGTAATGGAGAGTCCGCTCTTTGTTTTGAATTCTTCTGTTCCGCTTGTTTAACTCTCTTGGTTGGAGAGTCTGTTTCCAGGAGGGGTGTTTTCCCCGTTCTATTAGCGGTTTCTAGCTAGTTTAGTTCTCTGGTTGTGTTCTACTTTGACATTACGTATGACTGAGGGGCTGTGACTGGCACAGGGGCATATATGCTCCGCCCACAAGTTTTAGTCTGTCTCCATCTACTGGTGCGGAGTCACAACCCAGGTGTCCTGGACTGATCCTTGGTACTACAGGAACGAAAATTATCAGGTAAGAAACTAATTTTCCTTTCAGGTACTGTAGGTATTTCCCTATCCCCAGAGGGCATACAATCTAAGTTTTGTACCTGAGGCAATGGAGGCATGAGGCATGAGGCATGAACACTCCTTCTTGGGTGAGGCTGAGCCTAAAACCCAGGTGCAGGATTCAGACTTTCTACTTTCTCTTCGACCTCTGGGAGATGGCCTATCCATGACAGAGAAGATTCTGTATTTGATCTGATGAGACTCTTCCCTGATTCAGAAGAGGAATAAAAGCATCTACAGATCTCTGATGAATCTGGCAGCCTTTAATGTGTTCCTCTTGCTCCTGCTGCAGTCTGTATCTGCTTCATACTTATCCTCCCATAGCCCTGGAACAGCCCTTTCCTTCTGTGCCTCGCGTCCCACCAGGACCGACCCGGAGCCAACCGCTGATCAAGGTGAGGCCTTGCCACCTCGAGTCATCCCTACCGTCCATCTGCCTAGCCGTTTCAGACCACACTGACCACCGGATCCTTCCCGGACAGTAGGACCACGCTGAACACCCCGAACGGACCTGAGGCCCTTTGTGCGGACCTGCCCACCTCCCCGGTCACCAGACGCCTTCTTCTCGGCCCTCCGCCGCGGACTCAGCCACCCCCGACTTCTAGGCCGCGTCCTGACCCACCTCCGACTCCGCTCACAGACCGATGGACCGCATCAGAACGAGAGCGATGAGGGACAGATCGATATAAGAGCGCCGGGGAGCCTTGGTGCCGCACGCGACAAAAGGGGCCTGCCCCTTAGCGTGCCCCTTTGCGCTTCCCTTGGAGCTTATTTCTAGCCTCTCCCCCCTCCCACCCCTCAACTACGTACAATTCCTCTCGGCTTATCCATTGCCCACATCTCATACCGCTCCAGCCTAACACCACATTCACCATCCCTTACACTTCACCCCGCTTCGATACCTCAACTATACCTCTACCCACTGCATATTCTATATCACTCTACCACCCACTCACTCTTTCCTTCTCCTTTTACCACTCCTCTGCTTTGAACACCTCCTCCCCACAATCTCCAACCCTCAGCAAGCCTTCCCACCTCCGCTATCATGCTGACACGCTCAATCCCCAGCCTCAACCAATGGCCCTATAACCTTAGGAAACCAGCTACTATTCCTACCACCCCATATCCCAGAACCCTACTTCCCATCATGCTCTCCCCCCTCACACAGTTCCTAGGCCTCACTGCCTTTACCCTACTACTCTGCAATTCCCAATCCATCTAAAAAAAAATACCCATCCTCCACGACATCCTCTTTGATTCTAACCCGGACATAATGGCCCTCACTGAAACCTGGCTCAAAGAAACAGATACTGTTCTTCTGAATCAACTACCCTTACAACGCTATGACATATTCTCTATACCTCGACCTAAAAGAAAAGGTGGAGGACTCCTACTAGTGGCAAAAAAAGAACTTAAATTTACCTCACACACCCCGTTTCACAACTTCTAAACTAGAAATTGGCCTTTTTAAGGCATCTCACTTACAAATATGCCTTATATATACCCCCCCTCCCCCAGGTCTACTTGAAAACAACCCTTCACCACTCACTGAATTTATCATGCAAAACATTGATCTCAACAGCCCGGCCATTATCCTCGGCGACTTAAACCTCCATGTTGACTCCAACAACTATTGACCGATCGCTAACCTCCCCTTCATAGCCAAGATTATGGAAAAACTGGTAAACACACGGCTCTCAAACTACATTGAAGACAACAACCTCCTATTCCCATCACAATACGGATTCCGCAAAGCTTTATGTACAGAAGCCCTTCTCATCTCCATGACAGACTACATCATCTTGGGCCTCGACAAAGGACAAGCCTTCCTTCTGATCCTACTGGACCTTTCGTCAGCTTTTGACACCGTCAACCACTCCCTTCTCATCAACCAGCTAGGCGCCTTAGGTATCACAGGCACTGCCCTTTCATGGTTCAGAACCTTCCTCAGCAATAGAGGATACAAGGTTAAGATCCAGAATAAAGAATCCTCACTCTACACCGCATCAGTAGGAGTCCCTCAGGGCTCTTCCCTGTCTCCTACCCTATTTAACATATACCTGCTACCCTTATGTCAACTTCTCACTAACCTCAATCTCAAACATTTCCTCTACGCTGATGACATCCAGGTCCTGATCCCCATCAAGGAGTCCCTCGAGAAAACACTGTCCCATTGGGAAACATGCCTCCAAAATATCAAACAGCTTCTCTCAAGTCTCAACCTGGTACTAATCTCATGCAAAACGGAACTACTGCTCATCACACCAGAGAATAGCTCTATCATGTCCTCTCATACAGTCACTCCAAAAACCACTCAAGTGAGAGATCTAGGAGTACTAATTGACAATCGCCTGAACTTGAAAGCTACCATCAGCAAAACCACAAAAGACTGCTTTTATAAACTCCAAGTGCTGAAAAGAATAAGACCACTTTTCCACGCTCACGACTTCAGAAAGATTCTACAATCTATTATCTTCGCAAAGCTGGACTATTGTAACACCATCTTGCTTGGTCTCCCTGCATCACACACCAAACCACTTCAGAAGGTTCAAAATGCCTCTGCCCGAGTACTCACTAACACCAGGAAAAGAGACCACATAACCCCTATACTAATGGGACTCCACTGGCTACCCATACACTTCAGAATAATTTACAAGGCAATTCTTACCATATACAAAAACATCCATCAACTAGCACCAATTGTCCTATGTTTCCCCCTCCGATTACACACTTCAACAAGACCGACAAGAGACGCATACAAAGGACTACTTCAAGTTCCCCCAGCCACAACCACCAAACACATTACGTTAAGAGACCGGGCCCTCTCTACTGCTGGTCCAAACTTATGGAACTCCATCCCCCCAGATCTCAGAACGGAACCCAGCCTCTCAACCTTCAAGAAAAGACTCAAGACTTGGCTGTTCAATCAGGCATTTCCTAACACCAACACGATTTAACTCCTAACAATCAAAACCCATCATCTTCAATTCCACGGTCATTTATATTCTTTTCTTTTTCCTTCACCCAGTTCTATTACCCCTGTTATATATAACTGCTTTTTCTGCACTATGGTTTAAGTTTCAGTTTAATTTGCACTCCTGTTCTATGTGAACCAGCATGATGGGACTACCAGTCTTGAATGCCGGTATATAAAAAAACTTAAATAAATAAATAATAATAAATTGACGCCACCACCTGCACACCCACATGCAAGGCCCTCCTCTCCTCTCTCACAGCCATGGGCTTCCTCCAAATATTCAACATTCCCACACACAAAGCTGGCCATACCCTTGATTTAAACTTCATTAACTCACATATCCAATCCAAGGCAGCCCCCTCTTGCACCCCTATACCCTGGTCTGGCCATTCTTTGCTTTCAGCCCCGTTCTCCATAAACAACAAACACTCAGATCCCCACTCCAACAAAACTATCAAATTCAGGAAACCTTGCAGTAGAGATGACCTTATTACAACCCTCTCCAACAGCCTAGATAAACTTGACCTATCAGACACAGAAACAGCCATCTAATCCTGGAACAAGATCACCTCCAACACTGCCAACTCGCTATGCCCCCTCACCACAAAAGTACTAAACACTTCCAACAACACAAAAAAGCACTGGTACTCGACCGAACTCAAGAAACTCAAACAAGCCCTAAGACCCCTGGAAAAAAAATGACGCAATGACCCCACTCTTTCCTGCTTGTCCAATTACAAGTCCGCCTTAAACAAATACCGTACTGCTATACTTAAAACTAAGCAAGACTTCTATGCAATCAGAATACATGATCTACAATTCAATGCGAAAGCCCTCTTCTCCTATGTATCTGAGCTCACCAAGCCTCCCAATCCCACCCCAACAACCGCAGACACACAAGCGAAATGTGACAAACTTGCCCTCTACTTCAGGGAAAAAGCTAATAAATTCATACAATGCTTTCCCCTCACAGCCCTTCCATCCAGACGCCGTCTTCTCGGCCCTCTGCCTCGGACTCAGCCGCCCCCGACTTCCAGGCCGCATCCTGACCCGCCTCAGACTCCGACATACCACCATCTCACAAACCCCTTTTAATACCTTTGAACTGACCACATCCTCTGAAATTGAAACAACACTCAAAAAAATAAAACCAGCCCAACACCACTCTGACACCATACCTACCAAAGCACTACTATCTATCCCATGCAACAGAGCAAAACCTTTCGCTGACATCATAAACTCCTCTCTGTCCTCAGGAATTATACCTGACTCCCTTAAGCAAGCCACCATGAAACCCCTTTTTAAGAAGCCTAATCTCGACCCCAATGACCTCGCCAACTTCTGACCCATCTCCAACCTTCCACTCTTATCCAAAGTGATTGAAAAAGCAGTAAACTCTCAGCTCTCCGATCACCTTGAGACACATAACATCCTCTTCCCTTCTCAATTTGGTTTCCGTAAACTCTACAATCCAGAAACCCTCCTATTCTCCCTCACAGACACCATTCTGCAAGGCTTCAACAAAGGTCACTCATACTTAGTGGCAGTGAGAGCGGTGATTGGCTGCATTAGAAAAATGCTTAACTCTGATAGGTTGTATTCTAGTCTCCTTGCCAACCTGTCTGACCCACTCTATGCCAGGGCTGTGAGGTCACTTATGACTCACAGGAAAGGGCAAGTTTTTGCTATGGATACTCCCACATGGCCTTCTCCTATTTCAAACGGCCGCTAAGAAATCACTGTGAGCCAAAAGAATGAAACCAATATGATATTTTTTATTTGTGGGGGATTGCGATGTGTTTCACGAACCCACAAATACAATGAATAGGACCTATGCATTGCGGATTGCCCATGCATTGAAAATGAATGCACATCCCTAGGTGCAAATGCTCGTAACTGACATCCTAAGAACATAAGAACATAAGAAAATGCCATACTGGGTCAGACCAAGGGTCCATCAAGCCCAGCATCCTGTTTCCAACAGTGGCCAATCCAGGCCATAAGAACCTGGCAAGTACCCAAAAACTAAGTCTATTCCATGTAACCATTGCTAATGGCAGTGGCTATTCTCTAAGTGAACCTAATAGCAGGTAATGGACTTCTCCTCCAAGAACTTATCCAATCCTTTTTTAAACACAGCTATACTACCTGCACGAACCACATTCTCTGGCAACAAATTCCAGAGTTTAATTGTGCGTTGAGTAAAAAAGAACTTTCTCCGATTAGTTTTAAATGTGCCCCATGCTAACTTCATGGAGTGTCCCCTAGTCCTTCTACTATCTGAAAGAGTAAATAACCGATTCACATCTACCCATTCTAGACCTCTCATGATTTTAAACACCTCTATCATATCCCCCCTCAGTCGTCTCTTCTCCAAGCTGAAAAGTCCTAATCTCTTTAGTCTTTCCTCATAGGGGAGTTGTTCCATTCCCCTTATCATTTTGGTAGCCCTTCTCTGTACCTTCTCCATCGCAATTATATCTTTTTTGAGATGCGGCGACCAGAATTGTACACAGTATTCAAGGTGCGGTCTCACCATGGAGCGATACAGAGGCATTATGACATTTTCCGTTTTATTCATCATTCCTTTTCTAATAATTCCCAACATTCTGTTTGCTTTTTTGACTGCCGCAGCACACTGAACCGACGATTTCAATGTGTTATCCACTATGACACCTAGATCTCTTTCTTGGGTTGTAGCACCTAATATGGAACCCAACATCGTGTAATTATAGCATGGGTTATTTTTCCCTATATGCATCACCTTGCACTTTTCCACATTAAATTTCATCTGCCATTTGGATGCCCAATTTTCCAGTCTCACAAGGTCTTCCTGCAATTTATCACAATCTGCTTGTGATTTAACTACTCTGCACAATTTTGTGTCATCTGCAAATTTGATTATCTCACTCGTCGTATTTCTTTCCAGATCATTTATAAATATATTGAACAGTAAGGGTCCCAATACAGATCCCTGAGGCACTCCACTGTCCACTCCCTTCCACTGAGAAAATTGCCCATTTAATCCTACTCTCTGTTTCCTGTCTTTTAGCCAGTTTGCAATCCACGAAAGGACATCGCCACCTATCCCATGACTTTTTACTTTTCCTAGAAGCCTCTCATGAGGAACTTTGTCAAACGCCTTCTGAAAATCCAAGTATACTATATCTACCGGTTCACCTTTATCCACATGTTTATTAACTCCTTCAAAAAAGTGAAGCAGATTTGTGAGGCAAGACTTGCCCTGGGTAAAGCCATGCTGACTTTGTTCCATTAAACCATGTCTTTCTATATGTTCTGTGATTTTGATGTTTAGAACACTTTCCACTATTTTTCCTGGCACTGAAGTCAGGCTAACCGGTCTGTAGTTTCCCGGATCGCCCCTGGAGCCCTTTTTAAATATTGGGGTTACATTTGCTATCCTCCAGTCTTCAGGTACAATGGATGATTTTAATGATAAGTTACAAATTTTTACTAATAGGTCTGAAATTTCATTTTTTAGTTCCTTCAGAACTCTGGGGTGTATACCATCCGGTCCAGGTGATTTACTACTCTTCAGTTTGTCAATCAGGCCTACCACATCTTCTAGGTTCACCGTGATTTGATTCAGTCCATCTGAATCATTACCCATGAAAACCTTCTCCATTACGGGTACCTCCCCAACATCCTCTTCAGTAAACACCGAAGCAAAGAAATCATTTAATCTTTTCGCGATGGCCTTATCTTCTCTAAGTGCCCCTTTAACCCCTCGATCATCTAAAGGTCCAACTGACTCCCTCACAGGCTTTCTGCTTCGGATATATTTAAAAAAGTTTTTACTGTGAGTTTTTGCCTCTACAGCCAACTTCTTTTCAAATTCTCTCTTAGCCTGTCTTATCAATGTCTTACATTTAACTTGCCAATGTTTATGCTTTATCCTATTTTCTTCTGTTGGATCCTGTTGGATCCTTCTTCCTGGCTGATCTATTAAGTCTCAAAGACATTAGCTTCTCTTCACTTCGTGTTTTCTGGTTTCCAGACCTTTCTAAGCCACTGCCACTAGTGCCTCCTGTTGCTTTTGAGGTAGGTCCTCTGCCAGCATTTGAATCTGTTTCCGTAGGTTCCTGTTGTACTGGCACATGTACAACTGGTATGAGGCAATTCGAGCAATGAGCATTCCTCCTTGAAAAACTCTCCTACCCAGAGCATCCAGGGCCCTGTGTTCTTGGCCTAGAGGGGCAGATGAATGGGTGAGGGATATCTTTGCCTTTTTAAGAGCAGACAACAACCACAGGGGAAAAAACAGTGCCCCTTGGTAGCCCATTTCTCCAAGCTTTTACTCCTGGTAGAAGTTAATGATTCTCTTCAAGGCTTATACATGAAATGGACGGAGTAGTAAATATTTCATCTTTCCCTTCCAGATTTTAAGAATAGTTTTCTTTGCATTAATGATCTTACAGAGAGAGGAGGTATGGGGATAGGTTACCCAGGCAGATTGTAAACTATTTGGGTACTGGCATGATGATTGCATCTAATTTCTAAAAATGCTGTAAGCTACCATGACCAATGGAAAGGAATACTAAAAATGAAAATTTCTCTTTCTAAAGGGGAGAGAAGATGAGAAAAGAAAGAGAGTATATGTGTGTGTGTGTGTGGGGGGGGGGGGGGGGTTAGGATGTGATCAGGAAAGGGAAAGTGAGCGAGAGACGCTGCGGGTGAGAAGGAGGTGGAAGTAACTTCAAGTGCTGGCTCCCGGGTGACAGAGACTGACAGTATGCTAAATGATTGGGTAATCAAATTATATTTCATGGGTGGTAGGAGGGAAGGGGAAGCCATGTCCACTCTGTAACCTTCATTTTCCAGGAGGATTACTGATTCAAATTTGATTACAGGAAGTCCAATTCTAAAAGAGTGAAAACAAACAGAAAGCTGGGTGCAGCTTTATAAGAAAATTATTCCTTACCTTCTAATTTTCGTTCCTGTAGTACCATGGATCAGTCCAGACAGTGGGTTATATCCCCCGACCAGCAGATGGAGTCAGAACAGAGTTTGAGAGCGTCAGCATATAGAGTAGTGCACCCTCTGCTGGAGCTCAGTATTACGCATAGCAAAGCCCAAAAGCAAAACACAACATTTTGGATCCAGATCCGTCCCCAAAAAGGAACAGAGAAAGATATAAGTAAACAAACGGTCAACGGGACCACCAACAGTCAACTTGTGAGGAGCTGTGAACAGTAACAATAATCAGAGACAAACAGAATGAAAGTTACCTGGAAGAATCCGAGCAGGACCTAATGAAACCCCTAGTGGCGGGCGTCTGGACTGATCCATGGTACTACAGGAACGAAAATTAGCAGGTAAGGAATAATTTTCTTTTCCCTGTACGTACCTGGATCAGTCCAGGCAGTGGGATGTACCCAAGCTTCTCTAAACTGGGTGGGGTCCTGAGAGACCTGCTCGGAGAACTTGATCGCCAAAAGAACCCGTGTACTGAGGCGCCAGGTGTAGTCTGTAATGTCTGGAAAAAGTGTGCAACGACTTCCACGTCGCCGCACGGCAGATTTTCTGGGAGGAAACGGAGCGAGATTAAGAACATAAGAAAATGCCATACTGGGTCAGACCAAGGGTCCATCAAGCCCAGCATCCTGTTTCCAACAGTGGCCAATCCAGGCCATAAGAACCTGGCAAGTACCCAAAAACTAAGTCTATTCCATGTAACCATTGCTAATGGCAGTGGCTATTCTCTAAGTGAACTTAATAGCAGGTAATGGACTTCTCCTCCAAGAACTTATCCAATCCTTTTTTAAACACAGCTATACTACCTGCACGAACCAGGACGCCGCTTGGGATCGCGTGGAATGAGCCGACACGCTGTGAGGCGGCACCCGCTCCGCCGCAATGTAAGCCGATGAGATGGCGTCCTTTATCCAGCGCGCAATAGTTGTCTTGGATGCCTGAGAACCTCTCCTCGGTCCTGACCAGAGGACAAACAAATGATCGGATACCCGGAAGTCATTGGTAACCTCCAGGTAATGGAGCAGCACACGCTTGATGTCCAGGAGCCGGAGAGACTGGGGTTCCTCTGGAGCGAACGCTGGAAGCTCCACCGTTTGATTGACGTGGAAGGCAGAGACCAGCTTTGGTAGGAAGGATGGCACCGTACGAAGGGAAACCCCGGAGTCGGAGAAACGCAGATAAGGGTCCTGGCAGGACAAGGCTTGGAGCTCTGAGATCCGGCGAGCAGAAGAGATGGCTACGAGGAAAACCGTCTTGAGGGTCAGGTCCTTGAGGGAGGACCCCCTCAGGCGTTCAAAAGGAGGGCCCGACAGCGTTCGCAGCACCAAGTTGAGGCTCCAAGAAGGGAAAGGATCCCTGACCGGTGGCCGTAGGTGTTTGGCATCCTTCAGAAAACGTGCAATATCCGGCTGAAGGGGTAGAGAGCAGTCCTTCTGTACCAAGACATTCAAGGCCGCCACCTGAACCCGGAGCGAATTATAGGCGAGACCCTTATCCAGACCATCCTGTAGGAAATGAAGGATCAGCGGGACAGTCGCCTCCATGGTTTAAACCCCGCAGTCGGAGCACTAGGCTTCGAAGACCTTCTAAACTCGAACGTAAGCGACAGAGGTCGAAGGCTTGCGGGAACGAAGCATCGTTGAGATCACTGTCTCCGGGTAGCCTCTGTGGCGGAGACGGCGCCATTCAAAAGCCAGGCCGCAAGACAGAAGAGTTCTGCCTGCTCGAAAAATACCGGCCCCTGACGCAGAAGATGAGGAAGATGGGACAGGCGAAGTGGGCCATCCACCGTCATCTGAAGTAGATCTGCGAACCATGGTCGACGGGGCCATTCCGGGGCGACGAGAATTACAGTCCCTCGATGATGTTCCAACCTGCGGAGAACCTTGCTGACCAGAGGCCAAGGAGGAAACACATAGAGCAGTTGATCCGACGGCCACGGAAGGGCGAGGGCATCCACCCCCTCCGTGCCGCGCTCTGTTCTGTGGCTGAAGAAGCGTGGAGCCTTGGCGTTGAGAAAGGTCACCATTAGATCGAAGCGTGGATGAGATGCATTGCCTCGTCGGAGAGAGCCCACTCGCCGGGGTCTGGCTGTTGACCACTCAGGAAGTCCGCCTGAACGTTGTCCACCCCGGCGATGTGAGAGGCCGCTATCCGGACGAGATTGCTCTCCGCCCACTTCATCAGGGGAGTTGACTCGAGGGAGACAGGCTTGCTTCTTGTCCCCCCTTGACGATTGATGTAGGCCACGGTGGTGGCGTTGTCCGAGAGGATCCTCACCTCTCTGTGTCACACCAGGGGAATAAAACGCTGGAGAGCGAAACGCACGGCTCTCGTTTCCAGGCGATTGATCGGCCACTTTGCCTCCTCTGGCGTCCAAGTCCCCTGCGTGGCGCTTCTTTCGCAGACAGCGCCCCATCCCACGAGGCTGGCATCGGTGGTCACCACCACCCAATTGAGAACCTCGAGCGAGACTCCCCGAGCCAGATGCGAGGGGACAAGCCACCAATCCAGGCTTTTCCTGGCTAATGGTGGAAGCGGCAGGATCACCTGATACTCCTGGGAGACTGGTTTCCAACGGGATAGCAGGGACGCCTGCAGTGGACGCAGGTGTGCAAACGCCCAGGGTACCATGTCGATGGTGGAGGCCATTACTCCCAGGAGCTGCAGATAATTCCAGGCGGTTGGTTCTTCCAAAACCGAAAACCGAGACACGTGCTCCCTCAGGGTTTGCGCCTTGTCCTGGCGCAGGAACACCATACCCCACCGGGTATCGAAGCTCGCTCCTAAGAAATCCAGGTGTTGCGAGGGCACAAGGGAACTCTTTGGAAGGTTCACCACCCAGCCCAGAGAGCGTAGGAATTGTACTACTCTGGCCACTGAGGTCTGACCATGTGAGAAGGACTTCGCTCGAATCAGCCAGTCGTCTAGGTACAGATGTACTAGGATACCCTCCTTGCGGAGGGCCGCCGCCACCACTACCATGATCTTTGTGAAGGTCCGAGGTGTGGTCACCAAACCGAAGGGAAGCGCCTTGAACTGAAAGTGTTGACCGAGAATCTTGAAGCAAAGATACCGCCGGTGAGCCGGCAGGATGGGAATGTGCAAGTATGCTTCCGAGAGATCCAGTGAAGCGAGGAATTCTCCCTTATGCACTGCGGCAATCACTGATCGAAGAGTCTCCATGAGGAACCGGCTGACCCTGAAGGCCTTGTTTACCTCCTTCAAGTCCAGGATGGGCCGAAAGGAACCGTCCTTTTTGGGAACGATGAAGTAAATGGAATAGTGGCCCAAGTCCACCTCGTCGAAGGGGACGGGAACGATGGCCCCTATGTCCTGCAGTCGGTCTACTGTTTGTTGAACCGCTATCCTCTTGAGATCCGAACCGCAGGGGGAGAAGATGAACCGGTCCCTCGGGGGGCGGACAAACTCCAAGGCGTAACCGTCTCTTATGGTTTCCAGCACCCACTGGTCCGTGGAGATAACTGCCCACTCCTCGTAGAAGTCCATGAGGCGGCCTCCGATCCGGGGAGGTGAGAAGTGGGCTCCTTTGGCATCATTGGGAGGACTTTGTGGGCGGATTTCCCTGCCCTGGACCCTCTCTCACGGGCCTCCACCCATGAAAGGAAAGAGACCAAGGCTGGGATCTTGTCGGCTGTGTCCAGGAACCAGACTGCCGGTAAGACCTATAACGTCGCTGTGCCCTGGCCCTGGTTCTACCGGAAGAAAATGACCTGAAGGAACGCTGTCTATCCTCCGGCAGCCGATGCACCGAATTTTCCCCCAGTGACTTGATGATCTGATCCAGGTCCTCTCCAAATAAAAACTTCCCCCTAAAGGGGAGGGAGCAAAGGCTCGACTTGGAGGAAGCATCCGCCGCCCAGTTGCGAAGCCACAAGAGCCGTCGGGCTGCTACAACCGAAACCATGGACCGCGCTATTACGCGAAAGAGATCATAAAAGGCGTCTGCCCCGTATGCTATGGCAGATTCCAGACGGTCCGCCTGGGCAGCCTCTTCGCGGGGCAACTCCTGAGAGGTGAGAAGCTGCTGTACCTAGAGTAAGCTGGCCCTTTGCGCGAACGAACTGCACATCACGGCCCGCATACCTAGGGCGGAGACTTCGAAGACCCTCTTGAGGAAGGTTTCTAGTTTACGGTCTTGCGTATCCCGCAGGGCCGTTCCACCCATGACCGGGATGGTTGTCCTCTTGGTCACTGCCGACACCGCTGAATCCACCTTGGGCACCTTGATAAGATCCAAAACATCCTCAGGGAGCGGGTATAGCTTTTCCATGGTGCGTGTGACCTTCAAGGATGCCTCGGGAGTGTCCCACTCCCTGGTGAGAAGCTGTAGGAAGGACTCATGGATAGGGAAAACCCTTGCCCTAGGACAGAGGGCGGCAAGTACTGGATCCCCTTTACGAGAAGAGGTGGCGACGGCAGGAGCCACAGGGATCGGCGGATCTGGAGATGGGTCGAGGTCCAGCTCCTGAATAATATGGTGGATGAGTTCATCCAGCTCTTCTTTTTGAAAAATCCTTAGGGCTCGAGGGTCGTCCCACTCCGTATGTCCATCCGGATGCGCCTCCGGGGGTTCCGGGGAGTCGTCTCCCACCGGCGAAGACGCCCCCGTGGTACGCCGGGGTGGCACGGGAGAGGGACCCGGCAGGGATCCAGGCGTAACGGGCGAGGCGGTGAGACCAACAGCAAGTTTAGGAACCTTGGGGGGAGGGGCCCCCAGGGGATTCGGCGCCTGCGCTCCCATACCCTGCAAATAAGCCATGTGCATTGCCAGAATAAAATCAGGTGAGAAAAACGGGGAGCTGATTGGAATCCCTGGGGGGGGACCGTCCTGGGAGCGCCGGTCGGGCAAACCCCCCGCCGGGGGCAGAGCCTGTTGAAAGCCAGTGTAACCAATCCTGTCTGCATCTGGGAGCGAGTCCGTCTCACGCTGTCCCCCTAAAATGGCCGCCATTCCCGCCAAAGGCGGCGTTGTGGCCGGCCTGCGCCGCCCGGGCTGAGGAAGAGGCAGGTCCGAAATCACAGCGGAGGACTGCAGGGTGCCTTCCCCGTCGGGGAAGCACCGCTCACAAAGCCCCTCCCTCAGAAATTGATTCCCCGGTTCGCTGCAGGCCTCACACCTCGAGGACCGCAGCATGTCAGCACCGGGAAAAAAGCCTCGGGGGGGGGGGCCCAAAAACGAGCTAGTGCCGCGGGGGGGACTGGAATGGCCCTAACAACCTGCCGAAGGGGTCCAGGAACTGCGGGGGAAAACCCCCGTTTCAGTTGATCACACACCCCGCGGGCGGAGCTTGCGAACCACGGGATCCACAAACGACGCGTGGAGCGGCCGGAACCACCGGCATCCACGGGGCACCACCAAAAAGAAGAAAACCTGTGGAGAAAGAAACTCAAAAAACTTCCACTTACCCCAACGGAAGAGGAAAGGAGTACAGAATAGAGAAGGCAGAGCCACAGACACACGCCTCCTCAAAAATTGAAAAGTCTTTTTTTTTTTTTAATTTTAAGGATCCAAAATGAAGAGAAACATAAGACAGGGAAATACTGTGAAGAAAAAGAAAGAAATAACCAAAAATGAAGAAACCCTGTCAATCTGGGGGAGCTAGTGGATCCCCCTGCTCACATCTGCTGGAGTCAGAAGAATACTGAGCTCCAGCAGAGGGTGCACTACTCTATATGCTGACGATCTCAAACTCTGTTCTGACTCCATCTGCTGGTCGGGGGATATAACCCACTGTCTGGACTGATCCAGGTACGTACAGGGAATGGGTTTTGGCTCAGTACAGATAGAAGCAGACAGCGCTTCTGCAGTACAAACTGTGCAGGGCTCTTTAATATTTATGAAAAAGTGACTTGGGAAAAACAGATTATTCTGTCACAGTGTTTTATACAATAGAAGCAAGCTACTTACTCTTCACATTTAAGGTGACAGTTTTCTCTGTGGACATTTTCACCCCAGGGTAATACACCAAACAGGTCAGGTTTTTCCTATGGTCAAACGTAGATGTAGTAAAGGTGAAACTGGATGAATAGCTGAATGTTCCATCGTTATAAGAAGATGTTGTGTTGGTCGTGGAATCAGCTATAGTTAAAGCTTTTATCCAGGTGATGATAGGAGTGGTTCCCGAACACCTCCCCGGAGCTGTGCAGTTGATAGTCAGTGTTACATCTGGCTCCAGCATCTCAGGGATCTGGATCGAGAACTCGGGCTCATTTGTGAAATCTAAACAAGATATAGAAAATGATACTGCCACATCACTGAGCTCTGTAGTTAACACTAGCAGCAAAGAGAAGCCAGTGCCAAGGACAAGTATGTGATATTACTGTCATGTGCTCATCTCATCACTACTGCAGCAACATGAATGGCATATGTTTTTTGCATTTAATGTAAAGGCTAAAGAATATTTTAGGAAGTCAGAAACGCAAAACATACTTACCTCTTATAGTGACAGAAGCAGGTTGTGATACGTAACTATGCATATATCCTCCCTCAAACCTGAAGTAATATCTGCCAGTATCCTCTTTCATGGCATCATCAATCCTTAAGGTGCAGTCACATTTAGATATGTTGCCGATGATGTTAAAGCGACCACTGGTACGTTCATCCACTTTTGTAGATATATTAGTACTTGCTACGGGGTTTCCTTGAGAGGAATCTCCCTCCCTGAACCAATATCCATGAAAAACCTTTCCTAATGTGACATTCAATGGGAAAGTGAACTGACACATGATGACCACACACATTCCCACTTCATCAGATACCACAGCACTGACATTTGCATAATCAACTGTGTGCCTGTCATGGCAGGGGGAACCTGCAGAGGGAGTAAGATATTTAGTGTTACAAATGTACAGCATTTCAGATTGAATATCAGTTTCAACACATGGCTCAGATCCAAATGCTCATAACAGATTAGAACTGCAGCATTAAACACAGACAATCTGACCAGCTACTAACAACGGTACCTATAAATAAGGCTTTTTCAAATGTTTTAATCATTTCTGCTTAAAATCCTGAAATTAAGAGTCTTTGTTAACATGAACACTCCTTCTTGGGTGAGGCTGAGACTAAAACCCAGGTGCAGGATTCAGACCTTCTACTTTCTCTTCGACCTCTGGGAGATGCCTATCCATGACAGAGAAGATTCTGTATTTGATCTGATGAGACTCTTCCCTGATTCAGAACAGGAATAAAAGCATCTACAGATCTCTGATGAATCTGGCAGCCTTTAATGTGTTCCTCTTGCTCCTGTTGCAGTCTGTATCTGCTTCATACTTATCCTCCCATAGCCCTGGAACAGCCCTTTCCTCCTGTGCCTCGCGTCCCACCAGGACCGACCCGGAGCCAACCGCGGATCAAGGTGAGGCCTTGCCACCTCGAGTCATCCCTACCGTCCATCTGCCTAGCCGTTTCAGACCACACTGACCACCGGATCCTTCCCGGACAGTAGGACCACGCTGAACACCCCGAACGGACCTGAGGCCCTTTGTGCGGACCTGCCCACCGCCCCGGTCACCAGACGCCTTCTTCTCGGCCCTCCGCCACGGACTCAGCCATCCCCGACTTCTAGGCCGCGTCCTGACCCGCCTCCGACTACGCTCACAGACCGATGGACCGCATCAGAACGAGAGTGATGAGGGACAGATCGATATAAGAGCGCTGGGGAGCCTTGGTGCCGCACGCGACAAAAGGGGCCTGCCCCTTAACGCGCCCCTTTGCGCTTCCCTTGGAGCTTATTTCTAGCCTCTCCCCCCTCCCACCCCTCAACTACGTACAATTCCTCCCGGCTTATCGATTGCCCACATCTCATACCGCTCCAGCCTAACACCACACTCACCATCCCTTACACTTCACCCCGCTTCGATACCTCAACTATACCTCTACCCACTGCATATTCTATATCACTCTACCACCCACTCACTCTTTCCTTCTCCTTTTACCACTCCTCTGCTTTGAACACCTCCTCCCCACAATCCCCAACCCTCAGCAAGCCTTCCCACCTCCGATATCATGCTGACATGCTAAATCCCCAGCCTCAACCAATGGCCCTACAACCTTAGGAAACCAGCTACTATTCCTACCACCCCATATCCCAGAACCCTACTTCCCATCATGCTCTCCCCCCTCACACAGTTTCTAGGCCTCACTGCCTTTACCCTACTACTCTGCAACTCCCAATCCATCTAAAAAAAATACCCATCCTCCACGACATCCTCTTTGATTCTAACCCGGACATAATGGCTCTCACTGAAACCTGGCTCAAAGAAACAGATACTGTTCTTCTGAATCAACTACCCTTACAACGCTATGACATATTCTCTATACCTCGACCTAAAAGAAGAGGTGGAGGACTCCTACTAGTGGCAAAAAAAGAACTTAAATTTACCTCACACCCCGTTTCACAACTTCTAAACTAGAAATTGGCCTTTTTAAGGCATCTCACTTACAAATATGCCTTATATATACCCCCCCTCCCCCAGGTCTACTTGAAAACAACCCTTCACCACTCACTGAATTTATCATGCAAAACATTGATCTCAAAAGCCCGGCCATTATCCTCGGCGACTTAAACCTCCATGTTGACGCCACCACCTGCACACCCACATGCAAGGCCCTCCTCTCCTCTCTCAAAGCCATGGGCTTCCTGCAAATATTCAACATTCCCACAAACAAAGCTGGCCATACCCTTGATTTAAACTTCATTAACTCACATATCCAATCCAAGGCAGCCCCCTCTTGCACCCCTATACCCTGGTGTGGCCACTCTTTGCTTTCAGCCCCGTTCTCCATAAACAACAAACACTCAGATCCCCACTCCAACAAAACTATCAAATTCAGGAAACCTTGCAGTAGAGATGACCTTATTACAACCCTCTCCAACAGCCTAGATAAACTTGACCTATCAGACACAGAAACAGCCATCTCATCATGGAACAAGATCACCTCCAACACTGCCAACTCGCTATGCCCCCTCAGCACAAAAGTCCTAAACACTTCCAACAACACAAAAAAACCCTGGTACTCGACCGAACTCAAGAAACTCAAACAAGCTCTAAGACCCCTGGAAAAAAAATGACGCAATGACCCCACTCTTTCCTGCTTGTCCAATTACAAGTCCGCCTTACACAAATACCGTACTGCTATACTTAAAATTAAGCAAGACTTCTATGCAATCAGAATACATGATCTACAATTCAATGTGAAAGCCCTCTTCTCCTATGTCTCTGAGCTCACCAAGCCTCCCACTCCCACCCCAACAACCGCAGACACACAAGCGAAATCTGACAAACTTGCCCTCTACTTCAGGGAAAAAGCTAATAAATTCATACAACGCTTTCCCCTCACAGCCCTTCCATCCAGACGCCGTCTTCTTGGCCCTCTGCCTCGGAGTCAGCCGCCCCCGACTTCCAGGCCGCATCCTGACCCGCCTCAGACTCCGACATACCACCACCTCACAAATCCCTTTTAATACCTTTGAACTGACCACATCCTCTGAAATTGAAACAACACTCAAAAAGATAAAAGCAGCCCAACACCACTCTGACACCATACCTACCAAAGCGCTACTATCTATCCCATGCAACAGAGCAAAACCTTTCGCTGACATCATAAACTCCTCCCTGTCCTCAGGAATTATACCTGACTCCCTTAAGCAAGCCACCATGAAACCCCTTTTTAAGAAGCCTAATCTCGACCCCAATGACCTCGCCAACTTCTGACCCATCTCCAACCTTCCACTCTTATCCAAAGTGATTGAAAAAGCAGTAAACTCTCAGCTCTCCGATCACCTTGAGACACATAACATCCTCTTTCCTTCTCAATTTGGTTTCCGTAAACTCTACAATTCAGAAACCCTCCTACTCTCCCTCACAGACACCATTCTGCAAGGCTTCAACAAAGGTCACTCATACTTACTGGCACTACTAGACATCTCTGCAGCTTTTGACATGGTAAACCACAGCATACTCCTAACACAGCATACTCCTAACACAGCATACTCCTAGAACCTCCTGCCTACAGGAAATTGGTATCTCTGACACCCCCCTCCTATGGTTCAAGTCATACCTCACACCAACAGGCTATACAAAGTGAAAATTGATGACCACAAATCTAAACCATTACCTCTCCACAGAGGCGTACCCCCAAGGATCCTCCCTTTCCTCGACCCTTTTCAATATATTTATTTAAGAACTTTTTTATACCGGCATTAGTGGGTACATCATGCCGGTTCACATTGTAACTGGAGAAAGGAAAAGAAATACATCAAACAGGGGCGGGGGGTAAGGAGGAATGAAAGGATAGAGAGGAGAAGGAAGGATTAAACTGCAGGATAGTCATTAACAACGAGAGGTAATAATAATAATACAAGCGTGTACAGTGACAAATGAAATACTGTCATTAACATCAAAAGTAAAAATAAAAACATTGATGTGACAACATCTGGCTGCTGGGGGTAACAGAGATTTTGTACCATAGTTCAATAAGGGATCATTGACTGGATTCACATAGAGGTGAACAGTGGGGTTAGTCCGGGTAGGCTTGTTTAAATAGCCAGGTTTTTAGTTTCTTTTTGAATTTAAAGGGGTATGGTTCAAGGCGGAGAGCTCTGGGCAAAGAGTTCCAGTGTGATGGGCCGGCGATGGAGAGGGCACAATCCCTAGTGGAGGAGAGTTGTGCAATTTTGAGAGGAGGCACGTGGAGGGTTCCCTTATAGAATGTTCTGGTAGGTTGATTGGGGTGAGAGAGGCTGAAGAGCTCAAGCCAATTTGAGTCATGGGAATATATGGCTTTGTGGATGATGGTGTGGGTTTTGTAGAGAATACGAGACAGGATGGGTAGCCAGTGTAAATCTTTAAGGATGGGGGTGATATGGTCGGCTTTATGGGTGTTTGTGATGATTCTGGCAATGGCATTTTGGAGCATTTAGAGAGATTTGATGGTCGAGTAGGGGAGCCCTAGTAGGAGAGAGTTACAGTAGTCCAGTTTGGAGGAGAGGGTGGCTTGTATGACAGTGCGGATGTCGTGGGGGTGTAATAAGTGTTTAAGTTTTTTTTAGAACATTTAGTTTAAAGAAGCCCTCTTTGAGGATGGAGCTGACATATTTCTTCAGATTTAGTTGTTGGTCTAGGATGACTCCAAGGTCTCTTACAGAGTGTTGCTCTGAAACGGATTTAAATAAGGGATCATTTACCAGGGAAGTTTTCGGTGTGGTGTGATGGGAAATGAAGAGCAGTTCCGTTTTGTTAGTGTTGAGGGCGAGGTGAAGGTTAGTGAGTAGAGAGTTTATAGCTGAGAGGCAGGTTTCCCAATGTTTTAAGGCATCAGAGAGAATGTTGGGTATAGGTATGATGATTTGGACATCATCAGCATACAGATAGAACTTTAGACCAAGGTCAGAAAGTAAATGGCAGAGTGGTGTAAGGTAAATGTTGAAGAGGGTGGAAGAGAGAGAGGAGCCTTGTGGGACTCCTTGAAAGAGTGAGTGTGGGGTGGACATGGTATTACCTATTTTGACAGAAAATTTTCTGTTCGAAAGATAGGATCTGAACCATAGGAGGGCTAGGCCAGAGATGCCTATGTCAGTAAGGCGGGAGAGGAGGTGATTGTGACTAATGGTGTCAAATGCAGCGGATATATCAAGGAGGGCAAGGAGGTAGCATTGCCCTTGGTCCATTCCTCTGAGGAGGTGGTCAAACAGAGGGTTTCCGTGTTAAGGTATTTACGGAAACCAAATTGTGAAGAGTGGAGGATCTTGTGGTTTTCGAGGTAGTCCATAAGTTGTGTGTTGACTACTCTTTCCATTATCTTGGCCAGGAATGGGAGGTTAGAGATGGGACGAAAGTTAGCAGGGTCTTTCGGGTCTAGTGAGGGCTTCTTGAGGGGTTTAACCACTGCCTGCTTGATGGTGTCGGGGACTATACCTGTGGAGAGTGAGCAGTTAATGATGTCAGCGATCGCTTTGGCTATGGAGTTTGGGATACCTAAGAGTGCTTTGGTGGGGATGGTATCTGAAGGGTTGGAGGCCGGTTTAAGTTTTTTTAGAATGGACTCGATTTCCTTAGAGGATGTGAGGTCAAGGGAAGCAAGGGTGGTTGGGGGTGGGGTAGAACGAGGTGGAGGGAGCGGATTGCTAGGGAATCTGGAGAGTAGCTTCTCCACTTTGCTGTGGAAGTAGAGGGCTATTTCTTCACATTTGGTAGAGGCTTCAGAGCCAGAAGTAGAGGGCAGGGTGGATTTGGTGAGACTTGCAACATATGAGAAGAGTGCCTTGGGATTATACCTATATTCATGAATTTTGGAGGCGTAGAAATCCCGTTTGTGTTTAAGGGTGGTGATCCTGTAGCAATGAAGGGCTGATTTGAAGCTGGACATGTGTTGAGGGGGATGGATCCTTGCGCCATATCCGCTCCTTCTGTCTGAGTTTGTTTTTCATAGATTTTAGCTCAGACGTGTACCAAGGGTTAGTATGTTTAGAGTCCGGAGCTAGCACTCGCTTGAAAGTGGGACAAAGTTTGTTGGCAATGTCCAAAGTAATGTCAGTCCAAGAGGCAAGGGCAGTTTCAGGGTCAGAACAATCTAGTTTAGGCAGGGAGGTGGAGAGAGCTGAGATGAGCTCTTCGCTGGCACAGGTCTTTCTGGAGATGATGGTAGAGCTTTGTGTGGAGTTACTGCAGGACGAGGGAGTGAGAGAGAGGCGGGATTCAATGAGAAAGTGGTCAGACCAGGGAACTGGAGTGCAGGTGGGGGTGCTCATAGAGTGGATACTGGGGTTAATGAAAATCATGTCTAGTGTATGCTCAGCTTTGTGGGTGGCGGAGGAGATGATTTGTTGGAATCCTATTGCGTGGAGGGAGTTGAGGAAGGTTTCACAGGACGAGGAGAGGGTTAGGGAGTCTACATGAAGATTGAAATCTCCAAGGACGATAGAGGGGGTATCAATATCAATGTTGTCGGCAATAAATTCAATGAGGGGTGAGGGGTTGGATTCAAGAAAGGTAGGTGGAGCGTAGACTAGGCAGACTTGTAAGTCTGGGGATTTGAACAAGCCAATTTCAAGTTTAGATGGTGTGTCTAAGTGGACACGTTTGAGATTAAGGGATTTCTTGACTGCAAGGAGGAGTCCACCTACTCTTTTCTTAGGTCTTGGGATGGAGAATATCTCATAGTCAGATGAGGGCAATTGGTTAATGAGGACGACATCTGAGTCTTTTAACCAGGTTTCAGTGACTGCACAGATGTCTGGCTTGCAGTCAGTTAAAATGTCGTCGAAGATGGGAATTTTTTTAGAAAGGGATTGCGCATTGAATAATATTATGAAAAGAGTGGTGAGACCTAAAAGTTGTGTCAAGGGGGATGTGAGGATGGGGATTAGGGATTTATGCAATGGGGTGGCTTGAAGAGGTGGGGGGAACAAAGTCTAGAGAGGAGGTGATGAATGCGAGGGATAGTAAAAGTTGTCATATATATACACTTCATTCCCCTCTGCCAACTCCTCTCTAACCTTGACCTCCCCCACTATCTCTATGTGGATGACGTACAGATACTCATCCCCATCACAGATTCTCTAGCCTCCACACTTAAAAGATGGGAAAACGCACTTGCATCGATAAACAGCCTCACAAGCCTTAACCTAGCCCTCAACTCCTCCAAAACCCAACTCCTCATAATCTCACCAACTCACCACAACATCAGTACCCCCCCCAAAAAAAAAAAAAATCACTCCTTCTCACAACATGCACGAGACCTAGGTGTCATAATCAACAATCGCCTCAACCTCCAAAAATTCATCAGCTCAACTATGAAACATTGTTACTTCAAACTTAACACATTAAAAAAGCTCAGACTTCTAATCAACCTTTGTGACTTCCAGACAGTACTCCAAGCCAAAATAGACTATTGTAATTCCCTCCTACTTGGTCTACCCAAAGCCTCCATTAAACCCCTTCAACTCCTACAAAACGAAACAGCCAGAATACTTACCAACTCACGCAAATTCGACCACATCACACTCATTCTCAAAGAACTACATTGGCTCCCCATCCACCACCGTATAACATACAAAGCACTCACCATCATATATAAAACACTCCACAACCAGAACTTGCCCTGGATGAAAGACTGCATGCACTTCCACACATCTAATAGACCCACCAGGTCATCATTTAAAGGCACCCTCCACATCCCCTCTCCAAAACAACTGCACCTCCTCCCCACCAGAAACCGTGCTATATCCATCGTTGGTCCTCACGCCTGGAACTCCATTCCACCCAAACTCAGACTTGAGCAATGCGCTCAGAAATAAAAAAAAAAACCCTCAAAACATGGCTATTCAAGAAAGCCTACCCTTAAACTGCCGCATCCCTTCCCGCGTATACCCTCCACCCCAACCATCACCAGCTAGTACCTCCTGCCCACCCTTTCCTCTGACCTCCTACATCAGCTAAGTTGCACAAAACTATCGAACTCCCTTCTCACTCAGGCAAGTGCCGCAGATATTCGTTTCGTAAGACACTGTCACATTATTTGTAAATAGTTCTCTCGTATTACATATTGTTATATTCTCTGTTCAATTTGATAACTTAATTATGCCTATTTGCTTTGCTTTTACGTATCTTACTTCCTCAACTCCCAGTTTTCTGCTCCTTGTTTATTGTAACTGCTTTCACCTCTTAACCTCTCCCTTGTTTGATGTAAACCGGCATGATGTCCCTGACGAAGGTCAGTAAAGAAAAGCTTTAAATAAATTAAATAAAATAAAATAAATAAATAAGAAGCCCTGCTTGCTGATGAATTTGGCAGCCTTTAATGTGTTCTTCTTGCTCCTGCTGCAGTCTGTATCTGTTTCATACTTATCCTCCAATAGAACACTCACAGAAGAAGCCCTGCTTGCAGCATCCTTCCTAGGAAAGCAGTGTTGCTTACCTGTAAGTAGGTATTCTCCTAGGACAGCAGGATGTTAGTTCTCAGACATGGGTGACATCATCAGATGGAGCCCGTCCTGGAAAAAGTTTGGCACAGTTTTTAGAACTTTGACAGGCCCAACAAGCATGCCTGGTATGACATTATCCACGTGTCCTCGCAGGGTCCCTCTTCAGTCTCATAATATAGAATTTGCGAAAAAAAATAAAATACGAACCCAAAGAAAAAAAACAAATTTGCGGGGTGGAGGGTGGATTTCGTGAGGATTAACATCCTGCTGTCCTAGGAGAACACCTGTTACAGGTAAGCAAGCCTGCTTTCTCCTAGGAAAAGCCGGATGGTAGTCTTCACACATGGGTGAATACATAGATACAGGCTGCTCCCAATCAACAAACAAGACCAAAAGGCTTCCAACTAGGTGCCAATGGGCACAACAACCTTGTTGCTGTTGGTCACTGCAGGAGAGCCTGAACCCGAATAAAGGGCCCAAAGTAGGCAGATTTGGATTTCATGGCTGAAAAAGATTATGGAGTTCTGACTGGCTGAAACTGCTGCCTTGTCGACCATCTTTGTCGACAAGGCAGCTTGTGGATCCATAAAGTCTAGAGGATGTGAATGAAGAGTGGGTGGCTCGCGGGAATGACGGCTACTACCTGGAGATAATACCCTTATTCAATAAACATACACACAGTTAATGCGACTCCAACATTGCTCTATGCTTCAACGGCAAGAGGAAATGTGGAAAAAAAGGATTTGCATTCACAAAAAAAGCGGGGAGTAGCTTGCTTGTTATGGCGGTTACTATCCCAAACCAAATAAGCCTGATAATTCACTTTCAATGCATATCCAGCATAGCTCTCTGCTTCAATGGCAGGAGAGAAAGACTGAAACTTCACTTTCAATGCATATCCAGTGTAGTTCTCTGCTTCAACGGCAGGAGAGAAAGTCTGATACTTCACGCATATCCACCACAGCTCTCTGCTTCAACGGCAGGGGATGAAGTAAGAAATGTGGATTTATCTACAGACAACAACCAACAAGGACTTAATTCATAGTCTGGGTAAACAAATAAGCATGGGTATAGCTTGCTTATTGCGGCGGTTACTACCCCTAACTGATTAAGCTAGATATTTCACTTAGATGCAGTTCCAACATTACTCTCTACATTAATGGTGGGGGTGGAAGGGAAATAGAACCAAAAGGTTACTAGAGTAACAAATAAGTATGAGAAAAAAAAAGTGTGAAAGTTTGCTGGGCAGACTGGATGGGCCTTTTGGTCTTCTTCTGCCATAATTTCTATGTTTCATTTCATTTCTATGTGAAAGTAATAAGAGGTGAAGGTGTGGAGAGTACTCCAAGTCACTGCCCTGCAGATCTGATCTGATATGGCTTCTACAGAATCAACCTTGATATGGACCTCAAGTTGCAGTCCCGCTTGTGCATAGCAGAATGAAATACAATCTGCCAGCCAGTTTGAGCAGGTCTGCTTGGACACAGTGACTCCCAATCTGCTCTTATTAAAGGAGACAAAGAGTTGCGTGCACTGGCAATGGGACACCATCTGGGCCAGGTAAAAGGCTAGTGCTCTCTTACAATCTAGGGTGTGCAGGTCCAGGACTCATTCACTTTGGTGAGAGTGGGGCCTTGGAAAAAACATGGGCAGGACAATAGACTGATTGAGATGGAATTCTGTGACCACCTTCGATAGGAACTTACGAAGTGTGCACAAAACCACCTTATCATGAAAAAATACTGCATAAAGTGAGTGTGACACGAAAGCCTGAAGTTCGCTGACCCTGCATGCTGAGGTGAATGCAATTTGGAAGATGACCTTCCAGGATAGGTACTTCAGGTCGCAAGATTGTAAGACCGCTGCGGGTCGGATCAGAGGTTTAAGAAGTAAGCCCCGCATGAAACGACCCACGAGAGAATGGGTTGAGATGGACAACTCACCCCCCCCCCCGGTGATATTCTCCAATAGCACTGAGGTGAACTCTCACAGAGGTGGTCTTCAAGCCACCATCGGACAGGTGCAACAGGTAATTCAGAATTATCAGGGTTGAGCAGGAGAACAGATGCAAACCATTTCCCTCACATCAGACCAAGAACCTCTTCCACTTGAGATTGTAAGACATCTTGGTCGAAGGTTTTTGGACTCCACCTCACATGTGCGTGACATCATCCGACAGAGCATGCCCAGCTGGCTACTATCTATGCGTCAACGTGAGGTCCCCTTTCATTCTCGTCACAATGCAAAACATACTAGCGAAAAAATAAAACAAACCGAAGTTGACCCCCAACATCGTGGGGAGGCGGAGGGGATTCCTGAGGACTAACATCCAGCTGTCATAGGAGAACACCTGTTATAGGTAAGCAACTGCACTTTCTCCTAGGAAGCAGGATGGTCTTATACATCGGGCCTCAGGTCCATGGCCCGAAGCCAGGCCCTGCGTCAAGCTCTAATGCCTGCCACGACCACTCTTGCCGCTGTTTCACACATCATAAGCTGAGCTGAACTTGTTTGTCACACTCCAGTCCCTGTTGGATCACCTTCAGGAAATCTTCCTGAAATTGCTGTGTAGGGAGGAAAACCAGATCCGCAATCTCTTCGCTTTCTTTAATGCGGATTCCACCACTACCACCTAGTGTGGAAGCTGACGGCGATTAAATCCCATGATGAGTTGCACCAGATCCACAGCATCAGTCTTCTGGATTACTGGTGGGATGGAAATGGGGTACTCTCATAGCTGGACGACCAGATCTTTAAAGACGTCATTCACTGGTAATGCGACCACCTCTTTGCAGGATTTCTAGCATCTTATGCCTGGAATCCTGCTCGGTCAGTAGCTGAAAAAGCATCATTTCTGCCATGGCTCTCACGAACCCAGCAAAGGTTAAGTCTTCCAGTGGATACTTACGCCTATTCTCAGAAGGATATGGCTCAGAGGACAAATCTTCAGATTCCTCCATTGAGCACGGGGACACCTCACTCTTTCAAGGATCATAGGGGGCATCCTCCTCACACTGTGTGCCCGGGGTCAGTGAGCTCTAATTCATAGCATCAAAGGCACCGCTGGTGCCCGCACTAGCACTGAATGCCCTGTGGGCACCAGAAGCACCAAGGGAACCAGTGGCTCCAATGGTATTGATCCTGAAGAACCAGGGAAGGCTAACACCAGAAATTGGCAGATAATGTAGAGATTACTTACCTGATAATCTCGTTTTCATTAGTGTATGCAGATGGACTCAAAACAAGTGGGTATAGTGTGTGCTCGTGCTAGCAGTTGGAGACGGATCTGACGTCAGCACGGGTACATATACCCCCGCAGGAAGTGCAGCAATTCAGTAATCTTCCTTGCAAAAGCTTTATGGATATATGTGTAACTGACTGATCGATTAAATGAACAGGATTACCCTGACTGATTGATAGTAGCTGGAGACCGCCAGTGTTCTCAACCGGAAGGCGTCGACACCCGGCAGGGTGGATGCCCTATATAAGAAAACATGGCTTACCGTGAGTCGGTGAATCCCCATGTATACCGGCAGCCAGGCGGGATGCTGAGTCCATCTGCATACACTAAGGAAAACGAGATTATCAGGTAAGTAATCTCTACATTTCCTAGCCTGTAGCAGATGGACTCAAAACAAGTGGGATGTACAAAAGCTACTCCCGGACTGGGTGGGATGCTGCCCGAGGTCCGTTCAGGATCGCCCTCACAAATGCTGTATCATCTCTGGCCTGGACGTCCAGAATGTAGAATCTGGAGAAGGTATGGAGGGAGGACCATGTCGCCGCTTTACATATCTCTGCAGGCAACAGCATCCTAGTTTCTGCCCAAGAGGCCGCTTGCGCTCTGGTAGAGTGAGCCTTGACCCGTAGAGGTGGTGGTTTTCACGCTTCTACGTAGGCTGCCTTGATAACTTCTTTGATCCAGCGGGCGATGGTTGCCCGTGAGGCCGCTTCCCCTTGCTTCTTCCCGCTGTGAAGGACGAACAGGTGGTCCGTCTTACGTACTGCTTCTGACATTTCCAGATATTTGGACAGCAGCCTGCCGATGTCGAGATGGCGTAGCATTCGACCTTCTTCCGTCTTCTTCAAACCTTCCGTGGTGGGCAAGGATATGGTTTGGTTGAGGTGGAAGTGTGAGACTAATTTGGGTAAGAAGGAAGGAACCGTGCGAAGATGGATAGCCACTGGAGTGATTCTGAGAAACGGATCACGGCAGGACAGCGCTTGTAGCTCTGAGATGCGGCGTGCTGAGCATACGGCCAGCAGGAACACCATCTTCAAGGTTAACAAACGGAGGGACAGGCCTCGGAGGGGTCTGAAGGCGGGTCCCTCTAGAAATTCAAAAACTAGGTTGAGTTTCCACAGGGACAGTGGCCACTTCAGTGGCGGGCGAATGTGTTTGACTCCTTTCAGGAAACGTGAAACGTCTGGGTGTGTGGCGATGCTGTTGCCGTCACTCCAGGGACCGTAGCAGGATAGCACTGCCACTTGAGCCTTGATGGAATTGAGGGACAGACCCTTCTGAAGTCCATCTTGCAGGAAATCCAAAATGATAGGGATCTTAGCGGCATGTGGATTGGTGCCGTGAGTTTCGCACCAGGCTTCAAATACTCTCCAGATCCTTATATATGTTAATGATGTGGAGAACTTGCGTGCTCGGAGGAGAGTATCTATTACCGGCCCCGAGTATCCTCTTTTCTTCAGTCTAGCCCTCTCAATGGCCAGACCGTAAGAGAGAATTGAGCTGGATCCTCGTGGAGGATGGGACCTTGCCGCAGCAGGTCCCTTTGTGGAGGCAGGGGAAATGGATTCCCTGCCAGTAGTCTTCTCATGTCTGCGTACCAGGGTCTTCTTGGCCAGTCCGGGGCCACTAGAAGAAATAGGCCTCTGTGTCGCTGAATCTTGTGTATAATGGCACTCAGCAGGGACCATGGAGGAAAGGCATATAGCAGGATCCCCTGAGGCCATGGCTGTACCAGGGCATCGATCCCCTGGGACAGAGGATTCCGCCTGTGGCTGAAATATCTGGGTACTTGAGCGTTGGACCTGTCCGCTAGTAGGTCCATGCCCGGCGTCCCCCACTGATCCACAATCATCTGGAAAGCTGTGGGCGACCGCTGCCATTCCCCCGGATTTAGGCTTTCTCTGCTGAGGAAGTCTGCCGTGGTGTTGTCCTTCCCGGCGATGTGGACGGCAGAGATGTCCTGTAGATTTGCTTCCGCCCAAGACATCAGGGGGGCTATTTCTAGGGATACCTGTTGGCTTCTGGTTCCGCCCTGTCGGTTGATGTATGCCACTGTTGTGGCATGGTCCGACATCACTCTGACCGCTTTGTTTCGGAGCCTGTGGGCAAATCGCAGGCATGCTATCCTGACTGCCCATGCCTCTAGTCGGTTGATGTTCCACCCAGACTCTTCTCTATTCCACCGCCCTTGGGCGGTGAGTTCTTCGCAGTGTGCTCCCCATCCGTTCAGGCTGGCATCTGTAGTGAGCAGGGTCCAGGTTGGGGAGGACATTCTTGACAACCGGCTCATGTGGCCGGGCTGCAACCACCACCGTATCTGATTCTGCACTCTGGCTGGTAGAGGTAGGTGTACGGTGTAGTTCTGTGATCGTGGGCTCCACCGAGATAGGAGGGCGCGTTGTAATGGTCTCATATGAGCCTGCGCCCATGGTATCACCTCCAGAGTGGATGCCATAAGGCCGAGGACCTGTAGGTAATCCCAAGCTGTGGGCCGGGTGGCATTCAGCAGGGCCTGCAGACGATTCTGGAGCTTTGCTCTCCTCTTGGCGGTCAGACTGACCTTGTCTTCCTGGGTGTCGAATCGGACTCCTAGGTATTCCAGCGACTGAGAAGGCTGTATGGAACTCTTGTTCAAGTTAAATACCCATCCTAGGCTTTCCAGAAGAGCTATAACTCTGTTGGTTGCCTGGTGGCTCTCCTCCGGTGACTTCGCCCTGATCAGCCAATCGTCCAGGTAGGGATGGATGAGGATTCCTTCCTTCCTGAGGGACGCTGCCACTACTACTATGAACTTGGTAAAGGTCCGTGGCGCGGTGGCTAACCCGAAGGGTAAAGCTCGGAACTGGATGTGTTGGTTCAGGACTTTGAAGCGTAAATAGCGCTGGTGATCCCGATGGATTGGGATATGCAAGTAGGCTTCCGACAGATTTAGGGATGTGAGAAACCCCACTGGCTGTACTGCATTTTTGACAGACCGCAGAGTTTCCATGCGAAAGCTGGGGACCCGTAGGTGTCAGTTGACTGACCTGAGGTCCAGGACGGGCCTGAAAGTGCCCTCCTTCTTGGGTACTATGAAATAAATGGAATACTGCCCAGAATTTATCTCCCCTGCAGGCACTGGTATTATGGCTTTTAGGGATAGGAGCCTCCGCAAGGTAACTTCTAGTGCCGCCCTCTTGAGGGGTGAACAAGGAGATTCCACAAACTTGTCCGGCGGGAGCCGAAGAAAGTCCAGGTAATACCCTTCTCGGATGATGGCGAGGACCCACTGGTCCGAGGTGATCTTGACCCACCTGCGGTAAAAGAGGGTTAGCCTGCCCCCTATGGCTGCTACCCCCGGATGGGTCGGCTGATTGTCATTGTGAGGTACGGCCGGGACCCGAACCCGAGCCAGTTCCCCTCTTGTTGTGCTTAGTCCGAAAGGACTGGTTCCTGGCCTGCGAACGAGGTGCTAGGTAGCGAGTCCTGTAAGGGTTGAAGCGCTGAGAGTTTCTACCTCTGGATGGTCTAGGAAAAGGGCGCTGGCTCCTCCTTGACCTGTCGTCTGGTAGACGGGGTAATGGAGAGGCGCCCCATTTATTGGCCAGTTTCTTGAGGTCGAAGCCGAACAGGAGGGATCCCTTAAAGGGCATTCTCGTGAGACGTGTCTTGGAGGAGGAGTCGGCCGACCAGTTACGTAGCCAGAGCTGTCTCCTGGCTGCCACTGAGGATGACACTCCCTTGGCTGCCGTACGGACTAGGTCGGAGGCCGCGTCAGTGAGGAACGAAAAAGCTGATTCCATCTCTTCTCCCGGGGTGTTGTTCCTAGCCTATCATAAACAGGAATGCGTCACCACGGTGCAGCAGGTCACAATGCGTAGGGACATGGCTGCCACCTCAAAGGCTTGTTTCAGAATGGCGTCCATGCGCCGGTCATGTATATCTTTGAGGGCCGCCCCCTCTTCCACCGGAATGGTGGTGCGTTTCACAATTGCGCTAAGTATGGCGTCTACCTGGGGGCACGCCAGCATTTCCTTGGTTGCCGGGTCTAAGGGGTACATGCCAGCCAAGGCCCGACCCCCTTTGAATGATGCCTACGGCGCATTCCATTCCAGATCGATTAGCTGCTGTGCTGCTTGTAGGAGGGGAAAATGTTGAGTCGTTTTGGCGCAGGCCCTCTAACAGGGGATTCATTCTAGGTTCCCCTGGGGTGTCATGGCCCGGGAGAGCCAGTTCCGATAGGCATTGAGAGATCAGGCCTGGGAGATCCTCTTTCAGAAAGAAGGGCCTCATGGTCCGATATGGTTCAATCCCCGAAACAAGTTCTCCCACCTCGGGGGGCTCGTCGTCTTCCTCAGGGCAATCTGAATCCCCATAAGTGGGGGTTCCGGGTGGTGAGTGGCCGTGCCTAGGCCTTGAGGGTCCAGGGGCCGAGTCATCAGACTGCATTGTGACAAAGGCATGAATCCCTTTGAATAATTCCACCCAGGAGAGTGAAGCAGGATCTGGCCTTAGGGGCACCAGGTCTCTCGGGTTCCCTGGCTGCTCACCGCCGCCTGCTAGGTCCGGGGTGTTCCCTGAGGAACCGGCAAATACGCTGGGCTGCGACTGGTCCTGGCCTGGAACTCCCAGGGCCTCTTCACATTGGGCACATAGGGAGTCTGCTTCCTCGCTCTGTGTGGCTCTGAGGTTGCATGCAGAGCAGAGGCTTATGCCTGATTCTGGAGGTGCCGGCTCCACTGACGCATGGGCTCTCTTACGCTTCATCTCGTCTGTTAACTCAGCTGGAGTCTACGCTTTGTAATATGGGCGAAAGATGTGCGCCTACCAATATGCGCTTATTTACGTGCGCCTGTCCACGTGCGCGTATCAACGTGCGCCTATCAACTGGCGCCTATCAACTGGCGCCTATCAGCGGGCGCCTATGGATGCGCGTTTAGCAACGGGCGCCTATCAATGTACGCTTAGCAACGGGCGCCTATCAACGTGCGGTCAGTAACGTGCGCCTATCAACATGTGCGTAGCAACATGCGCCTATTGCGCGGTGACGAACCAGGGCAGAAGGCGACGGCGAGCAGGCAGGCAAAATGGCGATCCCCCTTGGCGGGTTGCCACGTAGGCAGCCTCTGCTACTCCTCGCTTCCTCGGAGACCAACAAGTAAAGATGTACGCCTTACCTTGTCTTCAGCGCTTCCCGGCTGCGACCCGGGCGGTCTCCGGCTGCGGGGGGAGAGGGTGATTACCGTCACTGCCGCGCTCGAGGAGGTGCACCCGCTGCCTCTAGGCCGCGCCCGAACTCGTCTCGCTCGGGGGCCAAGTCCACACCGGGACCGAGGCTGCCTCTATGCCGCGCCAGAACCCTTCTCACTCGGAGGCTAGGTCCCTGCCGCGAGTCGGCCACCGGACCGAGGCTCTTACCTCCGAGGGACCGCGGAAATCGCCTCGGGAAACTCAGCTGGGGGAGGGACCGAATGGTATCACCGCAGGAGTGCGGGGCTCGTCTTCAGGTAGGTTTCTTCTATGAATTTAGTCGTTAGAATATGGAAAAACGCTCAGCGAGCGTGAGGTAGCTCCAAACTGCTTTGGAGACGGAAATTACTGAATTGCTGCACTTCCTGCGGGGGTATATGTACCCGTGCTGACGTCAGATCCGTCTCCAACTGCTAGCACGAGCACACTATACCCACTTGTTTTGAGTCCATCTGCTACACGCTAGGAAAGAACCAATTTTACTTTTCCCTGAACGTACCCAAATCAGTCCAGACTTCTGGGATGTACCAAAGCTTCCCTAAGTAGGGTGGGATTAGCAGAATACCGCTCACAGCACACTCACGCCGAAATTTCCAGCCCTCGGTGACTGGACATCTAAGCGATAATGTCTGGCAAAGGTGTCTCATGACAGCCATGTAGCTGCCCTACAGATCTCCAGAGGAGAGACTGTCACTCTACCCAAGAGGCTGCCTGAGAGCGAGTAGAATGTGCCCTGAGATCTACCGGAATCGGGTTACCTGACCTGACAAATATATGCGGAATTAATCGCCTCTTTCAACCACTTCACAGTCATCACTTTTGATACCTTATGCCCTTTCTTGGCACCGTTCCATAACACAAAAAAGTGATCTGACATGTGGAAATTATTTGTGACCTCCACCTATCTCAGCAAGGCTCTTTGACTTCTAGGAGATGCAAATCTCTAGTGTGCGCCGCTGCAGGATCTATGTTTGAGAAAGACAAGAGCTTCATACTGACTGATTAACGTGAAAGGAGGACACCACCTTGGGCAAGAAAGAAGGCACAGTACGCAAGGAAACATAGAAACATAGAAACATAGAAATGACGGCAGAAGAAGACCAAACGGCCCATCCAGTCTGCCCAGCAAGCTTCACATTTTTTTCTCATACTTATCTGTTTCTCTTAGCTCTTTGGTTCTATTTCCCTTCCACCCCCACCATTAATGTAGAGAGCAGTGATGGAGCTGCAACCAAGTGAAATATCAAGCTTGATTAGTTAGGGGTAGTAGGGGTAGTAACCGCCGCAATAAGCAAGCTACACCCATGTTTATTTGTTTTACCCAGACTGTGTTATTCAGCCCTTATTGGTTGTTTTTCTTCTCCCCTGCCGTTGAAGCAGGGAGCTATGCTGGATATGCGTGTAGTATCAGTTTTTCTTCTCCCCTGCCGTAGAAGTAGAGAGCTATGCTGGATATGCGTGAAGTATCAGTTTTTCTTCTCCCCTGCGGTTGAAGCAGGATATGCATTGAAAGTGAAGTATCAGGCTTATTTGGTTTGGGGTAGTAACCGCCGTAACAAGCCAGCTACTCCCCGCTTTGTGAGTGCGAATCCTTTTTTCTTCTCCCCTGCCGTTGAAGCAGAGAGCTATGCTGGATATGCGTGAAGTATCAGTTTTTCTTCTCCCCTGCCGTTGAAGCAGAGAGCTATGCGTGAAGTATCAGTTTTTCTTCTCCCCTGCCGTTGAAGCAGAGAGCTATGCTGGATATGTATTGAAAGTGAAGTATCAGGCTTATTTGGTTTGGGGTAGTAACCGCCGTAACAAGCCAGCTACTCCCCACTTTATGAGTGCGAATCCTTTTTTCCACATTTCCTCTTGCTGTTGTAGCTTAGAGTGATGTTGGAGTCACAGTAACCATGTGTATGTTTATTGAATAAGGGTATTATCTCCAGGCAGTAGCCGTCATTCTGGTGAGCCACCCACTCTTTATTGACGGCCTCTTGATTTTATGGATCCACAGTGTTTATCCCACGCCCCTTTGAAGTCCTTCACAGTTCTGGTCTTCACCACTTCCTTCGGAAGGGCATTCCAGGCATCCACCACCCTCTCCGTGAAGAAATACTTCCTGACATTGGTTCTGAATCTTCCTCCCTGGAGCTTCAAATCGTGACCCCTGGTTCTGCTGATTTTTTTCCTATGGAAAAGGTTTGTCGTTGTCATTGGATCATTAAAACCTTTCAAGTATCTGAAAGTCTGTATCATATCACCTCTGCTCCTCCTTTCCTCCAGGGTGTACATATTTAGATTCTTCAATCTCTCCTCATAAGTCATTTGATGAAGACCTTCCACCTTTTTGGTCACCCTTCTCTGGACCGCCTCCATCTTGTCTCTGTCTCTTCGGAGATACGGTCTCCAGAACTGAACACAATACTCCAGGTGAGGTCTCACCAAGGACCTGTACAAGGGGATAATCACTTCCCTTTTCTTACTCGATATTCCTCTCTCTATGCAGCCCAGCATTCTTCTGGCTTTAGCTATCGCCTTGTCACATTGTTTCGCCGACTTCAGATCATTAGACACCATCACCCCAAGGTCTCTCTCCTGCTCCGTGCACATCAGCCTTTCTCCCCCCATCGAATACAGTTCATTCGGATTTCCACTCCCCATATGCATGACTTTGCACTTCTTGGCATTGAATGTCAGCTGCCATGTCATCGACCACTCTTCCATCTTCCTTAAATCCCGTCTCATTCTCTCCACTCCTTCCGGCGTGTCCACTCTGTTGCAGATCTTAGTGTCATCCGCAAAAATACATACCTTACCTTCTATCCCTTCCGCAATGTCGCTCACAAAGATATTGAAAAGGACCGGTCCCAACACCGATCCCTGCGGTACACCGCTTAAAACCGCTCTCTCTTCAGAGAGAGCGGTTTTAAGAGAGGAAATCCCCCTCATCTGAGATTCTCATAAAGGGCTCCCTGCAGGAAAGAGGTTGAAGTTTGTAAATTCTGTGCGCAGAAAAGTTAGCCACCAAAAAGACCACATTCTAAGTGAGATCCTGTGTAGTCGCACGCCACAGAGGCTTGAAGAAGGGCACACAGGGGCACCACAAGACCACATTAAGGTTCCAAGATGGGCACGGCTGTTGAACAGGAGGGTGCAGGTGCGTCATGCCTCGAAGAAAACGGGAAATGTCCTGATGTGCTAAAACTGATGCGCCACGAACCTTGTCTCGGAAGCAACCTAGCGCCACACCACTTGAACCTTAAGCAAGTTAAAGGAAGCCCTTTCGCCAAACCATCCTGAAGAAAGGCCAAAATATGGCACATAGATGCTCTTTTCGGGTCCACCTTCTGGCTGGAACACCAGGAATCAAAAATGCTCCACACCCTCGCGTAGGATAGAGAGGTGGAAGGCTTACTAGATTGCAAGAGTGTAGCAATGACCGCGATTGAATAACCTTTTTCCTTTAGGTGCCACTTTCAAAAGACAAGCAGCTAGACAGAATCAATTTGCCTAATCGAAACAAACTGGCTCACCCATCTGCAGAACATAATGTGTCAGAGACCAGCGAGGACCACCCACCACTAGGTTGAACAAGTCTGCAAACTATGGATGGTGTGGCCACTCCAGCGCCAGCAGAATCACCAGTCCCAGATGAACCTCTATTCTCCAGAGAAATTTGCCCATCGGAGGCCAGGAGGAAACAGGGATGTCCGTCAGCCAAGGCAAGACCAAGGCATATACTCTCTCTGCTCCTCTTTCTCTCCACAGACTGAAGCAATGCCAAGCCTTGGCATTTCAGAAGGTCACCATTTATTCCACGGATGGGATCCCCCACCGACGACAAATGAGGGATATCACCTCCTCAGACAGCTCCCACTCTATGGGATCCAGCTGCTGTGACTTAGAAAATCCACTTGCACATTGTCCGAGCCCAACTACTTCAACACTTCTGGAATAAGTGGCCTCAGCTCCTCCTTATGGAATAAATGGACCACCTTAGTGTCATCACCCTCGAGGGATGTACTGTGCAAGAGGGACAGATCCGGATTCATTAGAATGACCCAAGGCCCGGACTCCTGGGAATCCCCTCCCTGGTTCCCATCAGTATTAGAAGAGGTCGAGGAAGAATCCGTGGCAGCTGTGTGCACTGAAGCCCTCAGAAGCCGCCGGACCCTAGGGGAATCCATGGCCATGGAGGTCCTGGACTTTTTGGTGGGCTGCCCCAAGGTCTCCTTGGATGCATCCTGAGGTGCAGCCTTCCTGGCCTTAAAGTCCTTATGGAGCAGGAGCACAAACTCAGGAGAAAATGAGGATGAATCCAAAGGATCCCTGTGGTCCTCATCACTGACAGGAAGGCCCCCAGCCTGCTAATGACCTCCCCCAGAGGCCTGGGGATCCAGAGACAATGAGGGAGGAAGATTCAAATTTCCCTCCGCGGCCCGTGCTGCCGACTAAAATGAAGACAATATGGCCACCGCGGGAGTCGGTCTTCCACAGCAGGCAGCGCTGAAGGACGACAAAGCATGGGAGACACTGCCCATGCCACCCCCAGAGCTCCCCGATGGCCCCTCCTTCCTGGGGAGGCATCGGGAGCAAAGGCCAGTGTGGGAAAGACATGACCGCGCATCCCCGCAGGAAGAACAGGCCACCCCATGTGACATCCACAAGCGAGACTGGGACTCCCAATCCCAGTCGAGCGCCGCATGGGGGAAATGCCGAATGAGGCAGGGGAGAAAAAAGATAGAAAGGCTCACTATAGATGCTGGTTTTTTTTGTTTTATTTTTTTTATAAATTAACAAATGTTAAACAAATGGAAAAAGGGGCACTTTCCTTAAAAAAGCAACAGCAAGCTCCTGAAGAGATGACAGGCTGTGAAGATCCCACAGGGCGAGTGATCCGGGACCTCGAGGTATCAGCCCTGTCCGGCCTGGGATCCGAGCAACACAGGGTCCCCGACCCCCTGCTCTCAAGCCTCATGTACAAGAAGGGATGACCCCACCAGGGTCTAACAACCTTCTGTGAGGCAAAGACAGAAGTCTACATGCTCTTTCAGAGTTTCTTATTTTTTTATTAATCAGACTGCATGCTGGAGACAGAGAAATACTGAGAGACTGCAAGTGGCAGTAAAACTTTCTCTGACTCCATCTGCTGGAGGGGAGGCAAAACCCAAGAGTCTGGACTTATCTGGGTACGTACAGGAAAAATGGATTATTCTGACAGTATTTTTCAATAGAATCAAGCTACTTACTCTTCACATTAAAGGTGACAGTTTTCTCCTTGGACATTTTCACCGCAGTGTAATAAACCAAACAGGTCAGATTTTTTCTGTGCTCTTCTGCAGATGTAGTAAAGGTGAAACTGGATGAATAGGTTAATGTCCCATTTTTAGAAGATGATGTTGTGCTAGTCGTGGAATTACGTGTAGTTAAATCTCCTTTCCAGGTTATGATGGGGGCGGTTCCCGCACACCTCTCCAGAGCTGTGCAGTTGATCGTCACTGTTACATCTGGCTCCAGCATATCAGGGATGGGGATCGAGATCGAGAATTTGGGCTGCATCGAGAAATCTAAACAAGAGAAAGAAAGAAACTGCCAATCACAGAGCTCTGCAGCTAACACCAGCAGCAAAGAGAAGCGAGAGCCAAGGAAAAGTATGTGATATTACTGCCATGGTCTAATATCACTACTGCAGCAACATAAATGGCATCTCTTTGATGCATGCAATGGAAAGACTTGCTGATTAACTTAGGAAGTCAGAAAAGCTGAACATACTTACTTCTTATAGTGATAGAAGCTTGGTGTTCCCGGTAATTATGCACAAGTCCTCCCTCTAACCTGAAGTAATATCTGCCAGTATCCTCTACAAAGGCGTCGTCGATCCTGAAGCTGCAGTCGCATTCCGATAGGTTCCCAAAGATGTTGAAGCGACCACTGGTACGTTCATCCACTTTTATAAATTTATTAGTAGTTGCTACGGGGATGCTTGAGGAGATATCTTCTTCCCTGAACCAGTATCCATGAAAATCTTTTTCTAATCTTTCATTCAATGGAAAAGTGAACTGACACATGATGACCACACACATAGCCACTTCATATACTACTGGAGCACTGACATTTGCATAAAAAACTGTGTGCCTGTCATGGCAGGGGGAACCTGCAGGGAGAGATATATTTAGTGTTAGAATAATACAGCATTTCATACTAAATATCAGGTGCAATACAAAGCTATGTCCCAAATGTTCACAATTTATTAATTTATTTAGCATTTTTTATATACCGAGGTATAGCAGAGTTGCCTTCACTCCGGTTTACATACAGAAACAACATGTTACATTGAACGATATATGAAGTTTACAATTTAAAATTAAGGATAAATAAAGACATAACAAGAATGAATAACAAGATAACACAGGATAGAACCCTGAATAGATGAACATAGATCTCATGATGCATTGAAGGGCATCTGTATCAATGAAACAGGGAGATTGAAAAATAGCAGAATAAATAAAGTATTTTAAAGTCATTGGGAGCTATCTTTAAAAGATTGGCTGAGTAACCAGGATTTTAGGTCTTTTTTGAAGGATTTTAAGTTTTCTTGATTGGTGAGGGAATGAGGTAACAAATTCCAGAGCTTAGGGCCGATGATGGAAAAGGCTCTGTTTCTGGTGGAGGATAATTTAGCCTGTGGAAGTGAGGGAATCACTAGATTAATTTTGCTGGCAGTTCTTGTAGTTCGTTGAGAGCAATGAATGTGAATGATGTCATCAAAGGCGGAGTAGTTGGCTTTGTATATTGCTTTGTGGAGTATGGTGAGAATTTTGAATTCTGCTCTTTTTTCAATAGGGAGCCACTGTAATTGGTTGAGAACAGGTGTAATGTGATCAGCTTTTCTTTTGCCTGTTAGTACTCTGGCTGCAGCATTCTGAAGGAGCTGCAAGGGTCTCAAAGATGATTTTGTAAGGCCGATCAAAAGGGAGTTGCAGTAATCCAAACCTGAAAAAATGAGGGCTTGAAGGACGGTTTTGAAATCATGGGGGTGAAGTAGGGGTTTTAGATGTTTTATTATTTGAAGTTTGTGAAAGCCTTCCTTTATTTTTGTGGAGATGTGTTTTTTGTAGATTAGGTCAGTGTCTAACCTAAGATGATGTGTCTAAGCTAAGATGAATTAGCAAGTTTCTGATTGCATCCAGATGTGAGGCTGCTTTAGACATGCATTAGATCTGCAGCATTAAACACAACGTCACCAGTTTCTAGAAACAACAGCTCTATTTAATGTTCTTTCAAATGTTTTTAATCATTGTCAATTAAAATCCTAAAATTAAGGATGTTTGCTAAACTGAGCCCTCCCTCTTGGATGAGGATGAGTCTGAACTCTGATCAAGAAGTATTTACACTTTCTACCATTTCCTCGAGCTCTGGGGGATGCCTGTCCATGACAGAGAAATGTCTGTAAATGATCTAATGAGACCCTTCCCTGATTTAGGACAGAACTAAAAGCAATTAGAGATCCGTGATGAATGTGGCAGCCTTTCTATGTGTTACACTTCCTACTAAACGATATTATAGAGGTGAGGTAACGGAAGGAGCTGAAAATACATATGAAAAACCTTCCAAAACAAACACCGCATACCATCTATGTATCTATCATACTAGGCACTCCCAATACCAATTACTTATATTTGTCTTACATATAATCATTGGCCAAATCTTAGCATCTACTTTTCCATTTTTTAAGCTTATTTTTTATATATGCAGATAAAACATATCTTATAACTTGAAACTCCCCAACATGGGTCAGTGTTTTGTTCACTGTATCAGGAGGAAGTTCATGAGATAGCCACTGACCTCCTCCCTTTTTACGTCCGTTCAAGTATCAATATAGAACGCCAACAGTTTTTATTAGTGTCAAAGTGCATCATGGCAAAAAAGAGTGATCTCTACAAAACAATGGCATAGATGTACCCGAAACTTGTGTCCTGCTTTCTAAATATAATCCATAGTGCAAAGGTTACTCAAAACACAAGTCAAATGATTTTTAGAATCGGACTTGGGATGTCTATGGGTACCCACATTCCAGTAGACAAGCACTTAACTCCTTTGCTTCTATTAAAAATATCTGCTTTATTAGAACAAATGTGTCTTATCCTTAAGAATTGTCCTAACTGTAAATTGTATTTCTTAGACTATATGGATGAAAAATGGAATAGTGTAGCAAATTATTCCTCTCAGAAGGTTTTCAATAAAGAGACATTCCCAACTTATCTCCTTGTCTAACTATCCATATATTCAAAAAGGATATTTTATCCCTACTTCATACCATAATGAACTTTAAGTTTGTGTCTTGTAAGTTGAGCCACTCAGAAAACTGATGAAGATGTTCTTCAGACGATGCCCAGATCATTAAAATATCGTCCATATACCTATACCAGGCTTGAACTTATTTAAAATGCTCAGAAGGGTACAAATCTGCTCCTCGAACTGTGTAACATAAGTTCACTATACTTGGGGCCATCGTTGTGCCCACTGAAGTTCTATGCTATTGAATGCAAAAAGAATTCAGAATGAAAAAATAATTGTGACAAAAAGCAAGTTCTGCCAACCTAAGTATAAATGAAGTCGATATATGGTGAAGTCTATGTTACGGGACCGGACCGTACCCCGGTCCCTCCTCCTCCCTCCGGGCTAGCCCGGCCCGTACGGAACGCTCCTGGGCCACGTAGGCCTAATCCTTCGGCCTTCCGCGGCTCTCCCTTGAGCAGGGAGAATGCCGCCGACCAGACGCGCTCGGCCCCGCCCCCAGGCACGCGTGCGCGCGGGGGCTCGACCCTTAAAGGGGCCAGCGCGGGAAAATCATAGGAGGGCGTCCGGGTGACGTCACATGCTGCAGGGTATTTAAACCATGCAGCTTCATCAGCCTTTGCCGTGCAATGAGGTTCCTCAGGTTTCCTGACTTGCTAGTTGCTGCGAATACTTTGGATTGCTTCTGTCTCTGACACGGCTTGCTTCCTGACTTCTCTTCTGCTTCCGTCCCTTGGCTTTCGTATCGACGTCTGACTTCCGGCTTCCGACCCGGCTCCATCCACGACTCCGTTTTCTGTTTCGTCCCTGGCTTTGGTTTGATTCTCTGACTCCTGGCTTCTGACCCGGCTTCGTTCCTGGACTCTGAGTTCGGCTTCTTCCCCACCTCAGGTTTCCAGTACTTGCTGGCCCAGAAGGATTCTCCTAAATCCCAGCGGCTCGGCCTCTCACGGGCTCCTCCCAGGGGAGCCGCAGGCTTCCGAGGGTGAAGACTTTTCAGCTACCTAGGTCCAGCCCTCCTCCATCTCTTCAGCCGCTGCCTGGGTCCTTGGTCGCATAGGACTCCACCTGAGTCCAAGAGGTCCGAGTCCCTACGGGCTCCTCCTGGGGGTATCTCGGACTTCCAGTGGTGAAGCTTCTTCTGAGTTTCTCCGAGCCGCCTCCCGGCTGGGACACTTCCTGTAGTCTTCCATAGCATACCTTCCATTGTCCCAACCGGCCCAAGGGTCCACGACCACAACAGTCTAGGCCTAATGTCCACCGCACTTGTAATGATATCAAGAGCCGCAGCATGTAGAATGTTTGTATAAAGTGACTTAATATCAAAAGTCAGCAAAACTATAGACTTAAAATCTAATGTGATCGCATTCAATGTATTTAACATTTGCTTGGTGTCCTTAATATAAGATCGAGCATTTGGTACTTCAATTTTAAGAAAGGTGTTGAATTGTGATAATGTTTCTAAAACAGAAACAATAGAAGCAATGATGGGACGTCCTGGTGCATCTTTCAACTGCTTATGCACCTTTGGCAATTTATTACAGAATGGAATCACTGGATCTTGTGACATTAAAAACTTGATTTCATGGTGTATAAGAAAACAATGTTTAGCTTCCAAATCCAGTCCTTTGATTTTGGTGCCAAAAGTAAACATCATGGCGATATAAGGTAATGCTGTCAGTCCAGTTCCAAAAAGCATTTGCGTAACTTTTGCACGATGAATTACATTTAGTAAGCAGGACACAAGTTTCCGGTACATCTGTGCCATTGTTTTGTAGAGAGCACTCTTTTTTGCCTCGATGCACTTTGACACTAATAAAAACTGTTGGCGTTCTATGTTGCAGCAATCTGTTGATACTTGAAAGGACTTAGAAATGGAGGCGGACAGTGGCTATCTCATGAACTTCTTCCTGATACAGTGAACAAAACACTGACCCATGTCGGGGAGTTTCAAGTTTATAAGATAAAACGTTTCTGCATATACAAAAAATAAGCTTAAAAAATTGAAAAGCAGATGCTAAGATTTAGCCGATGATTATATGTAAGGCAAATGAAGGTAATTGATACCTGGAGTTCCTAGATTCTATGAGGTTTTTGTCCTGGAAGGTTCTTTAAATGTATTTACACGTATTATTGCCAAAGTTTGTATCTGTCCCACACTTACACTCCCATAGCACACTCAGGAGAAGAAGCCCTGCTCTCTGCATCCTTCCCAAGGTACTGTTTCTGTGGCTGCACCTTAGCTTGTGGAACAAGGGAAGGCACAGACTGAGATACCTGGAAAGAATGTTTACCGTGGGGCGAACCACCTCCCAATCCTGGTTGCATCCCCACCCTTTGCATGCATTACTTTACAAATTGGAAGATCGGGAGTAGGAAGGGGCGGTGTATGTGTGGGTAGTGATTACAGGGACCAGTGAAATAAGGGCAGGAAATGGAGAACATAGAAGGGAAAGGATCCAAGGTAGGAGGCGGGGGTGGGTGGGAGGGGGGTCAGGACAGTGGAAGGGGGTATGTACAACTAACCCAGGATCGGAGCATGGGGTGAGGAAATGCAGGTTCAATTTTAGGGACCAGGCAATGCACGAGAGGACCAGGAAAGAGTTAATTGGGGAGGAGGGTCACAGGAAGAACCTTATGGAAAGGTAAAATGGAGGAACCTGGGAAGGAGCCATGGGAAGATGGGGTGAAATAGTATGGTGGAGTTAAAACAGGAGCTTCAGACGTACCCATGGTGAGGTAGGATAGGACCATTCCAGAAATGATCGTAGGGAAAATCCAGGAAGGGACAGTGAGGACAGTAGAAGGAGAGGAGAGGATTCAGTGAGTGACAATGATGGAGAGAGGTAACAGTAGATTAAATCCATGAAGGGGCCATGGGCACTGATGGGTAGAAGATTTTAGAAGGGACCAATGGCATGCATAAGAGAAAAGAGTTTATGGAGGAGGTATTAAGAGGGAAAAAACTTGGGAAAAGACTATTGGATTGGGGTGGGGGATGGGTGAGGCAATGTCCACAGGAGAGGACATGGAAGGGGCAATGGGTGTACGTAGGAGGGAGAATAATTATCACATTTCAAGAGCCGGAGGAGGGCCGTATGAGCTTAAACACATTTTTAAATGCTTGCTGATGTCTCTGCGGAGCAGATTAAAGAAAGGGGAAAATAGATTTGGCTATGGTGGGTGTTGTAGTCATGTTAGGAACTGTGGTAATAAAGTGCTCATGGAAACAGTAGTAGTTGAGGTTGGTTGGTGGTTGTGTTAGGAATAGTGTTCATGGTAGGTGTGGTATTTGTGGTAGAAGTAGTGGTCATTATGAGTGTAGGGGTTGCGGTAGGTTTTAATATCGTGCTGGGACTTGTGATTGTAGTGGGTGTGGTAGTCCTCGTAGGAGCTGTAGTCATGATGGTTGTCATAGAAGTTGCCGTAAAAGTGGAAGGAGCTGTAGTTATTGTATGTATAGCTATAGCTGTATTGGTCAAGGTAGGATTTGTGGTAGTCATGGCTGTGGCAAGAATCGTGGTTATGGTATGAATGGTCATGATTATGGTATTTGGTGTGTTCACTGTAGTGTGCGTGGTTGTGTTAGTATGAGTTGTGTTTGTAGTAGTGATCAATGTGGGTGTGATAGTTGTACTAGTAGTGGTCGTCGTGGTTATTATGGTAATATGTTTTAGTGGTTGTGGTCTCTTTCCCTAAAAAAATCCAAAAAACTTACCAGTACTGTATAATTAGAGGGAATCTTACAGCTTCTCATATTTGAAATCAATTATCTTATATTTAAACTGTATCTGCTGTATACAGCATCTGTGCTACACAAGAGATTATCAACTTCTATCCAAGTGTCAATCACTGTACTTCCTATTCTGAGCTGTAGCACAGAAGCTCCCTAACTGTACTGGGAGATTCCCAGCCAGTCAGGTTTCAGGATATCCACAATGAATATGAAAGAGAAAAAATTTGCATGCTTTGGAGGCCCAGTATATGCAAATTTATTTCATGCATATTCATTGTAAATATTCCCCCTTGTCTTTGGAATTCCTTACCTCTCAACATTCGTCTGGAGAAAGAGTTCATAAAATTTGGGAAAGCACTTAAATCTTAACTTGTTTGTACAAGCATTCCCACATTTGAGTAATACTTGAATTTGCTTGTACATGCTTTCTCATATTTTGTTTACACCTGGCCTGATTCTCTGCTTTTCTGCATATAGTTTATTCTTTTTTATTATTGTTTTACTCATTTTGTTTTTACCTTATTTATGTATACTGATCTGACTTTTGGTTATATTTTTATCATTTTATTTTTATGTTTACCATTTTATTTTTTTTATATGTTTTATAAAATGTCTTTCCTAGTTTTAAATTGTTACTTTTATTAATTTTTATTTGTTCATTGCTTTGCAAACCACTGCACTTACTTCCATGTTCCCATGCAGCAAAGAGGTACCTGGAACATCGTACTGATCTTCTTCAGATTGAGAATGGGCTGTAAAGTGTCTTCTTTATCTGACACTCTGTAACTGATTGAATATCTGCCTTTCCCCCATTCCTCCAGAGGCACAATCACCATCGGCTCCAGATGTTATAAACAATTCTAGCGTGGTCTGTACGGAGTCTCTCTTTACTCGCGATATGTAAGGTGAACCAGGAGTCTTCTCGAACCGGATGAGCAAAATCTTAAATGAAGCCACCTCTTACCACGTCCAGAACCCCTTTGGTCCACAGACCTTGTCCATTCCTCTCAACAAAGGGCCAATCTCCCTTTGACTGCCTCTTTTTTTAAAATATTTTTTATTTTTTTGTTTTAGAAGAGTAGACCCACCTCTTTTCATTGTGCATTCTTGCTGCCTCCAACCCCTTGACCGGAGTTATCCCAGGAAGAATTAGGGAACCAAGATGGCTGCCACACCGTGAGCATGAAACATCTCAGCTCTGAGGTAATTCTTGAAATCCTTTCCTTTGCTTTGAATTACCTTTTCTACTTATACTAGCGATGCCACATACTAAAGGCAAGGATTCGCGAAAACCTTACCTCCACCCCCAATATTTCTTCACGACAACCGCGGATTGAAGAAGTTTTTGGGAACATGCACCAAAAACCGGTGGGAAGGGCCGCGAGCATCAACAGCAGAGAGCAGTCGCCGGACGCTATGTCCAAAGAAACATCATTCAGCCCCGGTGTGCCAACAGTTCCAGCTTTGTCATACAGGCGGCCCCTAGATAGTAAGGGGATGGAACAACAAGCTCCAACGCCGAGGATACAAGCAGCCCCAAGGACTCCCGATATCCAGAGAAGAGACGGTGAACAACCGTCAGCTTTGGAGAGCCCGATAAGCCTGGGCTCCAAGGGTAAGAAGGAGAAGGAGCGATGTTTGGAACCAGCTGAGGCTGGCCTTTTGGAGGGGGGAGGTAAGGAGACTAAGATTCATGTAATTGTGAACGCTCCACTGGAAATTCCTGATAAAATCACTCTGGAAGAAATATGGAAGGCACTTACAAATAAGAACAAAGCTATAAATGACCTAACAAATGTTGTAAAACAAAATATGGAACAAATACATAGATTGGAGAACAAGATCCAGTTGGTGGAACTGTCTTTGAAAAAAGTTGAGACAAAAGTTAAAAGTGTGAGGTACAGTGTAGCTTGATAAAATCCGAAAGTCTGGTGATGAAAAGAATGGATGTCATTGAAAATGAATTAAGAAGAAACAATCTAAGATTTTTGAACTTTCCTAAAACCAGATGGATTGCACCTAGGGATTTGCGCAAAAGTTATTGTATCAATATTTTAGGATTTACAGAAACAACTATTCCAGTGATTTAAAAAATATTCTATACACCTGAAAAAAGGGAAAAAAAGAGATTACAAGATCAGCATCATGTTTCCTCAGATAATCTTACAGAGATACTGGAAAAATCTTTTGAGAGTAAAATAGAACCTAGATCAACATTGCTGGTGACTTTTATGCAATCTTCAGATAGAGATAGTGTATTGCGACTATCTTTTTGTAAACAGACCCAATCTTTCTTTGGCCAACAAATTAGAATATTTCCAGATATTACCAAGAAAATGCAGGAGACAAGAAAAACTTTTCTGATGATGAAGGGTGAAGTGATTTCATGAGGAGCCAAATTTTATCTTAGATTTCTGTGCAGGTGTATTTTGGTTTATCAAAATGATAGCTATATTTTTGCTGAGCCAGAACAATTGCGTGCATACTTAGAATCACACTCCTAAGTAATCCAAGAGGTGCTCGTTAAAAGAGATTGGGTAAATGACATGGTGTTACAGCAAAAAATGTTTAAGATGATTTATATTTCCAAATTAATATTTGGTTCTCCCACAATTCTTATAATATATGGTAATTAGGGATATTCCCTTGGTAAGTTGAATCTAAGAAGGTAATGTTACTTCTATCTTTTTCTGTAAACATTGTTTTCAATGTAATTTGGATTGAAACCAATAAAAATAAAATTAATAAAATAAAATAAAATAATTAAACAGACCCCAAAAGGACTGCTGCTGCTCTGATCCTTGCTTCTGAGATGAGAAAGCCCCACTGTTGGAGCGATATCCTCTCTTCTGCATATCTTCAGGCAACTTTAGCCCGTTGGACTCCCCTAAAAGGTTTACTAATTGCTCCAGATCCTAGCAGAACACTAACCTCCCCTTAAAGAGGAGATCACTGAGCTGGGACTTGGAACAGATGTCTATTGACGAATTGCATAACCAAAGAAATCATTTAGCCGGTACCACCGACACCATAAGTCCCGCTGACATTCAAAAAAGATCATAGGGCACATAAACCACATAAGCTACGGCTGCCTCCAGACATGCCGCTTGCCTCTCGGAGGCAGAAGAAACCTCATCTTTTGCCTGCAAGCTCTGCACCTACTGCAGCCAGTCCTGCATGCCCAAGGTCGAAACCTTGAACATCCTTTTTAGGTGGATCAGCAACTTCTGATCCTGAGCAACCTTCAGCGTGGACGAATGCTCCACCCAGGTGTTTTTTTTTCATAATTGCACATTCAGAAGTATCCGACTCCGACAGGGGATGAGCTTAGCCATAGCTCTCCCCACCTTCAGTCCCACTTGTGGAGTATCCCACTCCCAGAGAACCAATTTTTTTTTTTACTGTTCTATGGAACAGAAAGGCTATGTTGTAAGATTCAAAAAAGCCAAAAAAAAGAAAAAAAATTCCCAGTATCCCTCTTATTGTATAGCTGTCATATAATCTGTTCCAAATTGGGATATAAGTGCTGTGGGATCTTTTACTAGCTAAAGGACAAGAAAGTGTCTTGCCCTACCCAGCTTGACCTAGGTATAAACTGTTTCATTTTGGGATTATAAGTGCTGTGGGATCCTATACATTTACTAGCTAGAGGACCAGATCCAGAAGAGTCCAGGTATAGCCAGTTTGGGTGTGGCTCACTCAGTGGCTAGAGGTAGCTAACTTGTGAGCCAGCAGAAACAATACAGACTGTGCACAGCCCAGGAGAGGAGCCAACTGTTCCAGTGCAGATAAGATACTAGTTTTTGGAAATACTGCTCTGTGTTTCATAATCCCTTTTTATTCTAGTATTATAATCTGTGGTTCCTTGATATTGGTTTGATTCTGTATAGAAAACTGCTCTGTGATTTCAAATCCCTTTCTATTCCAGTGTTGTATACTAATCAGTTTGGTTTCTTGATTATATTGTATACTAATCTGTTTGGTTTCTTGATATTAGATTGTTGTAAGATTCAAAAAAGCCAAAAAAAAGAAAAAAAATTCCCAGTATCCCTCTTATTGTATAGCTGTCATATAATCTGTTCCAAATTGGGATATAAGTGCTGTGGGATCTTTTACTAGCTAAAGGACAAGAAAGTGTCTTGCCCTACCCAGCTTGACCTAGGTATAAACTGTTTCATTTTGGGATTATAAGTGCTGTGGGATCCTATACATTTACTAGCTAGAGGACCAGATCCAGAAGAGTCCAGGTATAGCCAGTTTGGGTGTGGCTCACTCAGTGGCTAGAGGTAGCTAACTTGTGAGCCAGCAGAAACAATACAGACTGTGCACAGCCCAGGAGAGGAGCCAACTGTTCCAGTGCAGATAAGATACTAGTTTTTGGAAATACTGCTCTGTGTTTCATAATCCCTTTTTATTCTAGTATTATAATCTGTGGTTCCTTGATATTGGTTTGATTCTGTATAGAAAACTGCTCTGTGATTTCAAATCCCTTTCTATTCCAGTGTTGTATACTAATCAGTTTGGTTTCTTGATTATATTGTATACTAATCTGTTTGGTTTCTTGATATTAGATTGTTGTAAGATTCAAAAAAGCCAAAAAAAAGAAAAAAAATTCCCAGTATCCCTCTTATTGTATAGCTGTCATATAATCTGTTCCAAATTGGGATATAAGTGCTGTGGGATCTTTTACTAGCTAAAGGACAAGAAAGTGTCTTGCCCTACCCAGCTTGACCTAGGTATAAACTGTTTCATTTTGGGATTATAAGTGCTGTGGGATCCTATACATTTACTAGCTAGAGGACCAGATCCAGAAGAGTCCAGGTATAGCCAGTTTGGGTGTGGCTCACTCAGTGGCTAGAGGTAGCTAACTTGTGAGCCAGCAGAAACAATACAGACTGTGCACAGCCCAGGAGAGGAGCCAACTGTTCCAGTGCAGATAAGATACTAGTTTTTGGAAATACTGCTCTGTGTTTCATAATCCCTTTTTATTCTAGTATTATAATCTGTGGTTCCTTGATATTGGTTTGATTCTGTATAGAAAACTGCTCTGTGATTTCAAATCCCTTTCTATTCCAGTGTTGTATACTAATCAGTTTGGTTTCTTGATTATATTGTATACTAATCTGTTTGGTTTCTTGATATTAGATTGTTGTAAGATTCAAAAAAGCCAAAAAAAAGAAAAAAAATTCCCAGTATCCCTCTTATTGTATAGCTGTCATATAATCTGTTCCAAATTGGGATATAAGTGCTGTGGGATCTTTTACTAGCTAAAGGACAAGAAAGTGTCTTGCCCTACCCAGCTTGACCTAGGTATAAACTGTTTCATTTTGGGATTATAAGTGCTGTGGGATCCTATACATTTACTAGCTAGAGGACCAGATCCAGAAGAGTCCAGGTATAGCCAGTTTGGGTGTGGCTCACTCAGTGGCTAGAGGTAGCTAACTTGTGAGCCAGCAGAAACAATACAGACTGTGCACAGCCCAGGAGAGGAGCCAACTGTTCCAGTGCAGATAAGATACTAGTTTTTGGAAATACTGCTCTGTGTTTCATAATCCCTTTTTATTCTAGTATTATAATCTGTGGTTCCTTGATATTGGTTTGATTCTGTATAGAAAACTGCTCTGTGATTTCAAATCCCTTTCTATTCCAGTGTTGTATACTAATCAGTTTGGTTTCTTGATTATATTGTATACTAATCTGTTTGGTTTCTTGATATTAGATTGTTGTAAGATTCAAAAAAGCCAAAAAAAAGAAAAAAAATTCCCAGTATCCCTCTTATTGTATAGCTGTCATATAATCTGTTCCAAATTGGGATATAAGTGCTGTGGGATCTTTTACTAGCTAAAGGACAAGAAAGTGTCTTGCCCTACCCAGCTTGACCTAGGTATAAACTGTTTAACTCCCTCCAACCCTACCCCTCTGCCCACCCACCCCTAGGTTTGTATTTCTAATGTAGTCATCCTAACTTCATAATAGGCAACCAGATAAATTAGTAAATTGATTATTCCTTAGGTGCACCAATCAAATAACTTACCTAAATGAGTACTATTCAATGCAACTGCTGTGGAGCCTTTATATTGAGGGTAATCATATGGAAACTTAAGGCTTGCCCCTTTTGTTCAAAACTCTCTACCTTGGAAAAGGAGCTGGATGACTTTAAAGCTGAATTAGCTTCAATAAAGAGAGTCTCAGCCACGGTACATTATTCAGGAAATAATTTCCACTTACCACTGAATAACCAAAACTCAAGAAAAAAGAGATTTACCGTGGGCTCAGGTAGGATAAGACCTGTAACCCACAGACACCCATTATTGAAAGCTGTGCAACCCACAACTCTATCCCACCACTCACACAGGCCATTAAGGAACTTAAAAAGTATTACAGTGGGCTCTGGAAGAATAAGACCTGTGTTCCGTAGACACACACTGTATCAAGTGCAACAAGTACAAAATGCCTTCTCTGTATTAAATTCTGAAGAAGTCCTTGAGAAAAAGATTGAAATGTTATCGGAAAAGAGAGAAAAAACCCAATGCATACAGAAATTCCAAATCAGAAACCAAAGGAAAAAGCTCACAGTGATGGATGACTCTGTCATCAGAGGCATTAATATCTTCCCTTGCACAAATGCAAAGAGAAAAGTGGATAACAAAACTCAACTAAATAGGTCACAAAAGGAGTCCAGGAACAGCAGTAACCTGAGCAAAGAAAGCTGGAAAGCTATGAGCACAAATGCTCGTAGTTTGGGTAATAAAATCCCAGAGCTGCAAGCCCTAATGGTGGAGGCAGACTTGGACGTTGTTGCTGTCACGGAAACGTGGTTTACAGAATATCATGACTGGGATACGGCAATACCAGGCTATAACTTGTTAAGGAAGGACAGAGAGGATAGGAAAGGGGGAGGAGTGGCTCTATATGTCAGAAACAATATCCAAGCATCTGAGCTGCAAGGAACATGGGGCAAAGAAGAAGCACTATGGGCCGACTTAAAAAAAGATGGGGCATCCATTTTTATTGGAGTGGTTTACAGGCCTCCAAACCAAAAGGAAGAGCTGGACAGAGATCTGATTGAAGACATCCACAGGATAGCAAAGAAAGGAGAAGTGGTGATCGTTGGAGACTTTAATATGCCAGATGTAGACTGGAGAATCCCATCTGCAGAATCTAATAATAGTAGAGAAATAGTAGATGCCCTGCAATTAGCTTTGTTCAAACAAATGGTAATGGAACCCACGAGAGAAGGAGCTATACTCGACTTAGTGCTCACTAATGGAGATAATGTCTCAGACGTCCAGGTGGGTGCCCACCTCAGCACCAGTGATCATCAAACGGTATGGTTTAATATCACAAAAAGGACACGGAAAAGAAGCACAAAAACCCAAGTTTTGATGTTCAAAAACACAGACTTTGATGAAATGGGGAAGTACCTGGAGGAAGAACTAAAAGGCTGGGAAAACGAGAGAGATGTGGATAAACAGTGGACCAATCTAAAAGGAGCAATCACCAAGGCAACTAATCTATATGTTAGAAAAGTAAAGAAAAGCAAAAGAAAAATGAAACCTATCTGGTTCTCAAAGGAGGTGGCTGACAAAATAAAGGCTAAAAGAACAGCGTTCAAGAAATATAAAAGATCCCAAAAGGAGGAACACAAAGAAGAATATCTGGTAGAACTGAGGGAGACGAAGAAATTAATCAAGATGGCAAAAAGTCAAGCGGAAGAGAGGATTGCCAAAGAGGTAAAGAGTGGTAACAAAACATTTTTCAGATACATCAGTGAAAAGAGAAAAGTTCAAAGTGGTATAGTGAAATTGAAAGGTGGAAAGGATCAATGTGTGGAGAGAGACGAAGAAATGGCAGAAATATTAAATGAATACTTCAGTTCTGTGTTCACTAAAGAGGACCCTGGAGAAGGACCGACACTAGTTAACAAGAAACTGGAGGGGAATGGAGTAGATGTAACTCCATTCACAGTAGAAAATGTATGGGAAGAGCTGGTGAAACTGAAAGTGGACAAAGCCATGGGGCCTGATGAAGTTCATCCCAGAATACTGAGGGAGCTCAGAGATGTGCTGGCGGGTCCGCTGTGTGACCTATTCAATAGATCCCTAGAAACGGGAGTGGTGCCGAATGATTGGAGGAGAGCGGTGGTGGTCCCGCTTCACAAGAGTGGGAACAGAGAAGAGGCTGGTAACTACAGACCGGTTAGCCTCACTTCGGTGGTGGGAAAAGTAATGGAGTCACTGTTGAAAGAGAGAATAGTGAACTATCTACAGTCGGGAGAATTGCTGGACCAGAGGCAGCATGGATTCACCATTGGAAGATCCTGTCAGACAAATCTGATTGACTTTTTTGACTGGGTAAGCAAGGAATTGGATCGAGGAAGAGCACTCGATGTCATCTACTTGGATTTCAGCAAAGCTTTTGACACTGTCCCGCACAGGAGACTGGTGAATAAAATGAAAAGCTTAGGAGTGAGTGCCGAGGTGGTGGCCTGGATTGCAAACTGGTTGACGGACAGAAGACAATGTGTGATGGTAAATGGAACTCTCTCTGAAGAGAGAGCGGTTTTAAGCGGTGTACCGCAGGGATCGGTGTTGGGACCGGTCCTTTTCAATATCTTTGTGAGCGACATTGCGGAAGGGATAGAAGGTAAGGTATGTCTTTTTGCGGATGACACTAAGATCTGCAACAGAGTGGACTCGCCGGAAGGAGTGGAGAGAATGAGACGGGATTTAAGGAAGATGGAAGAGTGGTCGAAGACATGGCAGCTGACATTCAATGCCAAGAAGTGCAAAGTCATGCATATGGGGAATGGAAATCCGAATGAACTGTATTCGATGGGGGGAGAAAGGCTGATGTGCACGGAGCAGGAGAGAGACCTTGGGGTGATGGTGTCTAATGATCTGAAGTCGGCGAAACAATGTGACAAGGCGATAGCTAAAGCCAGAAGAATGCTGGGCTGCATAGAGAGAGGAATATCGAGTAAGAAAAGGGAAGTGATTATCCCCTTGTACAGGTCCTTGGTGAGACCTCACCTGGAGTATTGTGTTCAGTTCTGGAGACCGTATCTCCGAAGAGACAGAGACAAGATGGAGGCGGTCCAGAGAAGGGTGACCAAAAAGGTGGAAGGTCTTCATCAAATGACTTATGAGGAGAGATTGAAGAATCTAAATATGTACACCCTGGAGGAAAGGAGGAGCAGAGGTGATATGATACAGACTTTCAGATACTTGAAAGGTTTTAATGATCCAAAGACAACGACAAACCTTTTCCATAGGAAAAAAATCAGCAGAACCAGGGGTCACGATTTGAAGCTCCAGGGAGGAAGATTCAGAACCAATGTCAGGAAGTATTTCTTCACGGAGAGGGTGGTGGATGCCTGGAATGCCCTTCCGGAGGAAGTGGTGAAGACCAGAACTGTGAAGGACTTCAAAGGGGCGTGGGATAAACACTGTGGATCCATAAAATCAAGAGGCCGTCAATAAAGAGTGGGTGGCTAGCCAGAATGACGGCTACTGCCTGGAGACAATACCCTTATTCAATAAACATACACATGGTTACTGTGACTCCAACATCGCTCTAAGCTACAACAGCAAGAGGAAATGTGGAAAAAAGGATTTGCACTCACAAAGTGGGGAGTAGCTGGCTTGTTACGGCGGTTACTACCCCAAACCAAATAAGCCTGATACTTCACTTTCAATGCATATCCAGCTTAGCTCTCTGCTTCAACGGCAGGGGAGAAGAAAAACTGATACTTCACGCATATCCAGCATAGCTCCCTGCTTCAACGGCAGGGGAGAAGAAAACCTGATACTTCACGCATATCCAGCATAGCTCTCTGCTTCAACGGCAGGGGAGAAGAAAAACTGATACTTCACGCATATCCAGCATAGCTCTCTGCTTCAACGGCAGGGGAGAAGAAAAACTGATACTTCACGCATATCCAGCATAGCTCTCTGCTTCAACAGCAGGGGAGAAGAAAAAAGGATTCGCACTCACAAAGCGGGGAGTAGCTGGCTTGTTACGGCGGTTACTACCCCAAACCAAATAAGCCTGATACTTCACTTTCAATGCATATCCTGCTTCAACGGCAGGGGAGAAGAAAAACTGATACTTCACGCATATCCAGCATAGCTCTCTGCTTCAACGGCAGGGGAGAAGAAAAACTGATACTACAAGCATATCCAGCATAGCTCCCTGCTTCAACAGCAGGGGAGAAGAAAAACAACCAATAAGGGCTGAACAACACAGTCTGGGTAAAACAAATAAGCATGGGTGTAGCTTGCTTATTGCGGCGGTTACTTCCCCTACTACCCATAACTAATCAAGCTTGATATTTCACTTGGTTGCAGCTCCATCACTGCTCTCTACATTAATGGTGGGGGTGGAAGGGAAATAGAACCAAAGAGCTAAGAGAAACAGATAAGTATGAGAAAAAAATGTGAAGCTTGCTGGGCAGACTGGATGGGCCGTTTGGTCTTCTTCTGCCGTCATTTCTATGTTTCTATGTTTCTATGTTTCAAGGGCCATCCATCATGACCCCCGAAGCCCTCTGAGGGAGCCGCTGTTGCACCTGGTCACAGACAGCTGCGACCTCGCATGCTCACCTCTTTTTTCCCTGATCCGGCTATCCTTGGCAAAGTGGTAGTCTCCGCCTGCAAATGCCGCCTTCCTCGGCATCCCTGGGAAGGCGTTGGCGTTGCCAACCACCATCTTGGATCCGGTGTATCTTAGGGCACGCGCATCAGGACCTCCTTTATACACGTCATGGCAGGAACCTCGGGGGCGTCCCTCCGCATGACGTCACCCGCCCTCTCCGCGTGATGTCACCGGCCCTCTCCTTCTCGTCACCCTCTCCGTATGATGTCACCTTCTCGTCACCCTCTCCGCATGACGTCATCCACCAGTCGCTGAGGATAGGATCATTACACTCCCAGAGAGGTGAAGCCCAGGCCTGGGATTTCCCATCTAAAAGAGACAGGGCATACGTTGTCTTTGCTACTAAGTTAGGAAAATAAGTAGGTTGTAGCGAGAAGTGCATACAGCACTGGTTTAGAAAACCCCTACACAACAGGGTATCTACTGAAAAGCGAGTAGAGGCCATGGATTTCCCGTCTAAAAGAGACCTTCCGCATGACGTCACCGGCTCTCTCCTTCTCGTCACCAGCCCTCTCGAGTTAGCAAGGAGACTCATCGTTGCTTAATTCCACTCTACCTTTGGACTTGTTCCTGTGACCTCCGGGTTTTGGAGCTCTAGGTACCCGCTCTTTGGGGGCCTTGCCGCGTTCTAGCTATCCGCTCCTCGGAGGGCCTTCCTGCCTGGAGAATCTACCTACTCACTTTTGGCACTCTGCATACCTGCCTTGTATACCCCATGCCTCGGGCCACTACCGTACTCCCCCAGCGAATTCTCTACAACATCTTTATGCTTCAGGGTACAGGCACGTCATTGCCCAGTTCCTCTGGACTCCTGCACCCATCATCAGTACAGATTTCTCGGCGTACCCCGCTCTGCGGGCCACTACAGGACCTTCACTACTGGGTTTCCTCTACTACCCTGAACTGTGCCTACTCACGCTCTGCGGGTTCTACTCTACTGTTCCAGCCTATTATAGGTTAATATTAGCTGTGTCCATCTCTACTGAGGCCACGCCATTCGCAGTGAGTCCCCACAGGGCTCTTAACTGTGGATGGAGTCACCTCTCACTGCGATCCAGAACCATACCAGAACATGACAGATTGCTAACTCCATGGACCTGGCTCAGGTATCCCCCCTCCAGGCCATCTCTGGCCTGGCCCAATGTCTCGCTAAACAACAGAAGACACTGGAGACTTTGGCTAACGCTTTCAATCATTTCAACTCCTGACTGAATTCCTCCTCGACGTCTGATAAGGACACTTCTTCTGAGGCAGTTTCTGCACGAACTTCAGTGCCGCTACCAGCCTCTACTTGCTTTTCAGTAGATCCCCTGTTTTGTAGGGGTTTTCTAAACCAGGGCTGTATGCACTTCTTGCTACAACCTACGTATTTTCCTAAAGTAGTAGCAAAGACAACGTATGCCCTGTTTCTTTTGGATGGGAAATCCCTGGCCTGGACTTCACCTCTCTGGGAGCGTAATGATCCTATCCCTCAGCGACTTGTCTGGATTTCTTGTTCTTTTCAGGTCTGTGTTTAATGACCCCCCTGGTGAGACTGTTGCTGGATCTGCTCTTTTGAATCTTCAACAAGGTGCCAAACATCTTCCGGACTATGTTATTAAATTTAAGAAAATATCATCAGAGCGCCATTGGGACCTGGGTTGCCTGCGGGCTATTTTCATGGAAGGTCTTAATTCTCGCATTAAGGACGAATTAGCGACACATGAATTGCCTGATACCTTGGACTCGCTCATTGACCTCGCAGGGCAGATTGATCGTCGCCTGCATGAATGTTCACAGGAGGTAAAAAGCCCTAAGAAACTTACATCAAAGAGTTCACACTCACATCCAATGCTAGTGATTCAGACAATGCCTTCACCCAGTATTGAGGAGGATGAGCCCATGAAATTAGGCCACAGCCATCTAACCACCAAGGAGAGGCGCTACCGAAAGAGATTAGGTGTCTGTATGCACTGCGGACAACCTGGCCATGCTGTTCACTCCTATCCCATCTGTCCGGGAAACTCGCAGATCTAGGATCCACTGGAGGACTATTCCTAGGTCTGACGTCTCCATCTCCTCCTTGATCCTTTCAGTCTCAACCATATCTGGGACTCTCGAATTTCAAACACTTGCAATAATGGACTCCGGTGCCGGTAGAAACTTTATACTTAGAAGACCCGTATATCACCTATGAATCTCCACAGTTCAGACACCTACACCACTGCTACTGTCATCAATACACGGCAAGCCACTACCAGGAGAAATTTCTTGACCCACACAACCGATATGTCTGCGCACAGGCTCTCTCCACTCTGAGACCATCTCCTTTCTAGTTTTAGACAAAGCCATACATCCAGTGGTACTTGGGCTCCAATGGCTGCAGGAATATGCACCCCAATTTGACTGGAGTACCCTGGAACTTTCACAATGGGGAGCTGCTTGTCACAGAAGATGCTTGAGGAAAGTAACCCCTATGCCCTGCATGTCGACAAGCAATTCTCTTCCGGGCCTACCGCCACAGTACTCGTCCTTCCAAGATGTATTTTCTAAAAAGGCAGCAGATGTTTTACCACCTCACCAGTCCTTCGACTGTGCTATCAATTTAAATCCTGATTCTGAGCCCCCCCAGAGGAAAGGTGTGCCCACTTTCTCTGTCAAACTGAGGTCATGTCGGCCTATATTCAAGAAAATTTGCAAAAAGGATTCATCCAGCCTTCCAAGTCATCTACAGTAGCCGGATTCTTTTTTTGTAGGCAAGAAGAATGGATCCCTTCACCCATGCATAGACTACTATGGACTTAACAAGATTACCATAAAGGACCAATACCCCTTACCACTGATCTTACTACTGTTCGACAGGCTCCAAGGAGCCAAAATATTCACAAAGCTGGACCTCAGAGGGGCATACAATCTGGTTCACATACGTCAAGGAGACGAGTGGAAAATGGCCTTTAATATCCACGATGGCCATTTTGAATACTTGATCATGCCCTTTGGCCTTTGTAACGCCCCGGCCGTATTCCAAAATATGATGAATGAAATCCTTAGAGATATGCTGTACCAATGTGTAGTTGTGCACTTAGACTACATACTGATTTTTTCCCAAAACCTACAAAGTCATCAGGTGGACATTGCCAGGGTCCTGCAGAGACTATGTGACAGTCATCTCTATGCCAAATTAGAGAAATGCCAAGTGGCCCCAACACTATTGCCAAGTGGTGGGGCCACTTGGCAATAGTGATCATAATATGATCAAATTTGATTTAATGACTGGAAAAGGAACAGTGTGCAAATCCAAGGCTCTCGTGCTAAACTTTCAAAAGGGAAACTTTGATAAAATGAGAAAAATTGTTAGAAAAAAACTGAAAGGAGCAGCTACAAAAGTAAAAAATGTCCAAGAGGCGTGGTCATTGTAAAAAAATACCATTCTAGAAGCACAGTCCAGATGTATTCCACACATTAAGAAAGGTGGACAGAAGGCAAAACGATTACCGGCATGGTTAAAAGGGGAGGTGAAAGAAGCTATTTTAGCCAAAAGATCTTCATTCAAAAATTGGAAGAAGGATCCAACAGAAGAAAATAGGATAAAGCATAAACATTGGCAAGTTAAATGTAAGACATTGATAAGACAGGCTAAGAGAGAATTTGAAAAGAAGTTGGCTGTAGAGGCAAAAACTCACAGTAAAAACTTTTTTAAATATATCCGAAGCAGAAAGCCTGTGAGGGAGTCAGTTGGACCGTTAGATGATCGAGGGATTAAAGGGGCACTTAGAGAAGATAAGGCCATCGCGGAAAGATTAAATGATTTCTTTGCTTCGGTGTTTACTGAAGAGGATGTTGGGGAGGTACCCGTAATGGAGAAGGTTTTCATGGGTAATGATTCAGATTGACTGAATCAAATCACGGTGAACCTAGAAGATGTGGTAGGCCTGATTGACAAACTGAAGAGTAGTAAATCACCTGGACCGGATGGTATACACCCCAGAGTTCTGAAGGAACTAAAAAATGAAATTTCAGACCTATTAGTAAAAATTTGTAACTTATCATTAAAATCATCCATTGTACCTGAAGACTGGAGGATAGCAAATGTAACCCAAATATTTAAAAAGGGCTCCAGGGGCGATCCGGGAAACTACAGACCGGTTAGCCTGACTTCAGTGCCAGGAAAAATAGTGGAAAGTGTTCTAAACATCAAAATCACAGAACATATAGAAAGACATGGTTTAATGGAACAAAGTCAGCATGGCTTTACCCAGGGCAAGTCTTGCCTCACAAATCTGCTTCACTTTTTTGAAGGAGTTAATAAATATGTGGCTAAAGGTGAACCGGTAGATATAGTATACTTGGATTTTCAGAAGGCGTTTGACAAAGTTCCTCATGAGAGGCTTCTAGGAAAAGTAAAAAGTCATGGGATAGGTGGCGATGTCCTTTCGTGGATTGCAAACTGGCTAAAAGACAGGAAACAGAGAGTAGGATTAAATGGGCAATTTTCTCAGTGGAAGGGAGTGGACAGTGGAGTGCCTCAGGGATCTGTATTGGGACCCTTACTGTTCAATATATTTATAAATGATCTAGAAAGAAAAACGACGAGTGAGATAATCAAATTTGCAGATGACACAAAATTGTGCAGAGTAGTTAAATCACAAGCAGATTGTGATAAATTGCAGGAAGACCTTGTGAGACTGGAAAATTGGGCATCCAAATGGCAGATGAAATTTAATGTGGATAAGTGCAAGGTGATGCATATAGAGAAAAATAACCCATGCTATAATTACACGATGTTGGGTTCCATATTAGGTGCTACAACCCAAGAAAGAGATCTAGGTGTCATAGTGGATAACACATTGAAATCGTCGGTTCAGTGTGCTGCGGCAGTCAAAAAAGCAAACAGAATGTTGGGAATTATTAGAAAAGGAATGATGAATAAAACGGAAAATGTCATAATGCCTCTGTATCGCTCCATGGTGAGACCGCACCTTGAATACTGTGTACAATTCTGGTCACCGCATCTCAAAAAAGATATAATTGCGATGGAGAAGGTACAGAGAAGGGCTACCAAAATGATAAGGGGAATGGAACAACTCCCCTATGAGGAAAGACTAAAGAGGTTAGGACTTTTCAGCTTGGAGAAGAGACGACTGAGGGGGGATATGATAGAGGTGTTTAAAATCATGAGAGGTCTAGAACGGGTAGATGTGAATCGGTTATTTACTCTTTCGGATAGTAGAAGGACTAGGGGACACTCCATGAAGTTAGCATGGGGTACATTTAAAACTAATCGGAGAAAGTTCTTTTTTACTCAACGCACAATTAAACTCTGGAATTTGTTGCCAGAGAATGTGGTTCGTGCAGTTAGTATAGCTGTGTTTAAAAAAGGATTGGATAAGTTCTTGGAGGAGAAGTCTATTACCTGCTATTAAGTTCACTTAGAGAATAGCCACTGCCATTAGCAATGGTTACATGGAATAGACTTAGTTTTTGGGTACTTGCCAGGTTCTTATGGCCTGGATTGGCCACTGTTGGAAACAGGATGCTGGGCTTGATGGACCCTTGGTCTGACCCAGTATGGCATTTTCTTATGTTCTTATGAAGACTGTGGTTCCTCGGATCCTTAGAAAGAAGATTCTTAAGTGGGCCCATGATTCACTACTAGCCGGACATCCTGGGCAATCTTATACGTTATCTACCTTGTAGAGATACTATTAGTGGCCTTCAAAGAAGGAAGACGTACGGGCTTACGTGGAGTCATGCCCCACCTGCGCAAGACAGAAACTTCTGGCCAGTCGCCCTTGAGGACTTCTTCAGGCTCTGCCCGCTCCAAACGAACCCTGGACACACATCAAGACAGATTTTGTCGTTGAGTTGCCAGTGTCCAGCGGTAACAATACCATTTCAGTCACGGTACACCACTTCTCGAAAATGGGGCATTTTGTGACATTACCCGGGTTACCATCAGCTCCAGAATTGGCAAAGCTGTTCATACGACACATCTTTCACCTGCACGGCATGCCGAAGCATATTCTCTCAGACAGAGGAGTTTAATTCACGGCTAAATTCTGGAGAGCTATTTGTAAAAGTTTGACATCTCTTTGGACTTAACGTCAGCTTACCATCCACAATCCAATGGACAAACTGTAAGAATGAACTGTACACTCAAACAGTTTCTCCACTCTTACGTAAACTCCAGACAAAGCGACTGGGCAGAATTGCTCCCTTGGGCCGAGTTCGCCCTGAAATCACACCCATCAGCTTCTACTGGTTCAACCCCTTTCCAACTTGTTTACAGATGCCAACTAATACCTCCATTACCAATACCCTTGTCTGTGTCATCTCCTGCAGCCCAGGCTTCAGCACAAGAACTCCATTAGCTTTGGGAGCACACCAAAGGCCTTCTTCAAAAGGCAGGACAAGAGGCCAAGAAGTGTTATGACGCTCATCACAGAGCGGTCCTGCAGCTTCAACCTGGAGACAAGGTATGGCTCAGTACCCGTATCATCTACCTCAAGCTGCCATCTGCTCGATTCGCGACTCAGTACATCGGGCCGTTCTCTATTCTCCGCCACCTGGGTCCAGTAACTTACAGCCTGCAGTTGCCATCCCCTTTGAAGATACATAATGCCTTCCACATATCCCTTCTGAATCCTCTCATCTTATCTGAGTTTTCTAAAAAGACACCAGAACCTCAACCTCTTTCTGCCGAAGAGGACATTACCTACCAGGTGGATGACATTCTAGATGTGCGGAAACATGGAAGACACTGGGAGTACCTCATATCCTGGAAAGGATATGGGCCAGAGGAGAACAGTTGGGAACCTTCAAGTAACATCCTTGACAAGGACCTTATCCATCAGTTCCATTTGGCTCACCCAAACAAACTGAAACCCCCGGGGAGGGCCTCTAAAAATGGGGGGTACTGTTGCGCCATTCAGTCGCAGATGGCTGTGACCTCTCATGCTCACCTCTTTTTTTCCCTGCTCCATCTATCCTTGGCAAAGTTGCAGTCTCTGCCTGCAAATGTCGCCTTCCCAGGCGTCCCCAGGATGGCATGGGCATTGCTGACCACCATCTTGGATCCGGTGTATCCTAGTGCACGTGCGTCATGGGGGGAACCTCGGGGGCGTCCCCTCTGCATGACGTCATCCACCAGTGTATTTATTCCTTCCGGCCCTCTCCTTCCTTTAGTTAGCAAGGAGACTCATCATTGCTTAATTCCACTCTACCTTTGGACTTGTTCCTGTGACCTCCGGGGCCTTCCCATGTTCTGGCTATCCCCTCCTCTGAGGGCCTTCCTGCCTGCAGAATCTACCTACTCACTTTTGGGACTCTGCATACCTGCCTTGTGAGTACGCTACTACTTCCATCTCATCTATCCTGCTGAGGGACCTCTACGGTGTACCCCGTGCCTCGGGCCACTACCGTACTCCCCCAGCGAACTCTCTACAACATATTTACACTTCAGAGTATGAACTCGTCATTTCCCAGTGCCTCTGGACTCCTGCACCACTACAACCATCATCAGTATAGACTTCTAAGCATATCCCACTCTGCGGGCCACTACCGGATCTGCACATGAAAGGTATTCCATTCTGCAAGAGGAACTTCCCGGCATACCCCACTTCACGGGCCACTACTGGACCTTCACTACTGGGTTTCCACTACTACCCTGAATTGTGCCTACTCCCACTCTGCGGGTTCTACTCTTTCCAGCCTAATAAAGTCTAATATTAGCTGTGTCCATCTCTACTGAGGCCATGCCTATCATAGTGAGTCTCCACAGGGCTCCTCCCTGTGGGTGGAGTCATCTCTCACTGCGATCTAGGGTCCACAACCATACCAGAACATAACAGCCACATCATCACCGTCACCGCTCTGATGACCTTTAAGTTCTAGCAGATGAAAAAAGCACTCACCACTCCACAAATGTCTCGCCTGCCAAACCTTAGCCTGTTGCTGGAGCCCCAGTGGATAAGCACTCTTGCCTGCTGCTTCCCTTTTATTCTAAATAAGCTTTATGGTGTAATTGAAAACCAGAGGTATATAACAATTCCTAATATACCCTATGCAAATATATACAGAAAGGAATATGATATTAGCATCTTTCAAAGTGAGAGTTTGGTGCTTTTTGTTCATTTTGTTGAATAGGGGTCTTTATGATATTTTAATTGTTAATGTGTAGGAATGGTATGCATGAGTGTGTGCAATTGAAATGGTATTCTTATTTTTAATAATTATATGTCCATTTTTGTAATGTAATATTGAATATTTATATACTAAATACCATTTTTATATTTGTTTATAATAAAATGTAACATGTTGATAAATTGAATAAATCTATTTAATATATAATTCCTTTCTGTACACATTTAAATAAGCTTTATGTCTTAAGAAGACAAAATCCGAGGAAATACCTGCCAAACCACTGGAATCTTCCCTCATGAGCTTTCCAGCCTCATCACTGCCTCTCTGGGTCCACAGGTGAATCATAGTTTACTTGCAATAAAGGGAATCACGAATCTCTCCTGTTCCCCCATTCTGCTTATTGGTTGCCAAGCCATGAAAAAATGGCCACCCCAATCAGAAAAACTGAGGAAGGGCTCCCTACAAGACAACGCTTGAAGCTCTGATACCCTCCTGTCAGAGCAGATAGAAACGAGAAAAAAGTCTTAAGAGTCAGATCCTTAAGCATGGCCTGCCGGAGGTGCCATGCTTAAGGATCTGACCATGCTTGAAGCACCATGCTTGGTGCTTCAAGCTCCTCGCAAGGAGCTTGAAGAACCAAGCTAAGGCTCCACAAAGGACAAGTAGCCCGGACAGGTGGATTCAAATGCTTGGCCCCCTTGAGGAATCGAACAACATCCAGATGAGCCACTACCGTGTAACCATTAATACTTCCTAAGAGGGACCCGAGAGCAGCAACCTGAACCCACAAAGAGTTAAAAGACAAACCTTTGGAAAGGCCATTCTGGAGAAAGGAGAGAAACTGGGATACTGGAGCCTTGCACGCCGGCACTCCGGACTCCGCACACACATTCTCAAACACTCTCAATACCCGAACGTAAGCGAGAGAGGTAGAAGGCTTACAGGCCCGCAATAGGGTAGATATGACTTCTTCCTTATACCCCTTCTTTCTCAGTCGCCACCGCTGAAAAGCCAGGCCTCTAGACAAAAGCGATCCATCTGATCGAAAAATACTGGACCCTGACGGAGCAGGTTTGGGAGGTGAGCGAGGCGAAGAGGACCGTCTGTCGCAAGGTTCACCAGATCCGCGTACCATGGCCTTCGAAGCCACTCTGGTGCTATGAGAATGACGGGCCCCCTGTGGAGTTCTATTCTTCTGAGTACTTTTCACACCAGAGGCTAAGGGGGGAACATGTAGAGGAGAACGTCGTGAGGCCAGGGAAGAACCAGGGACATCCACCCCTTCCGAGCAATGCTCTCTTCTGCGGCTGAAGAATCTGGGAGCTTTTGAATTGTTCAGAGTAGCCATCAGGTCTAAGTGGGGAATCACCCACCTGCAGACAATCAGATCCATCGCCACGTCAGACAATTCCCACTCTCCAGGGTCTTGATGCTGACAACTGAGAAAGTTGGCTTGAAAATTCCCCTTCCCCGCAATGTGGGAAGCTGCCAATCGCTCCAGGTGATGCTTCGCTCCAGCTGATGGTTCTAGAACCACCGGATGACTTCTGGTGCCCCCCTGTCGATTGATATAGTCAACCTTGGAGGCATTGTTGGAAAGCACTCTCACCGCCTTGCGACAAATCAGGGGAAGAAAGACTTTGAGAGCCTGACTGACCGCTCGAGCTTCTAGGCGATTGATGTGCCAGTGGGAATGAACTGGAGACCAGCATCCCTGTGTAGACTGAGTCTGACACAAAACTCCCCAGCCGGAGAGGCTGGCGTCCATCGTTACAATAATCCACTGAGGAGTTTCCAGGGGCATCCCCTTCAACAGGTGGCCGAGTGAGAGCCACCACTGTATGTCGGCGATGGTAGCAACGGAGAGCGGCAGAGGTGCTCGAAACTCCTCCGAGACCGGTTTCCAGCAGGACAGCAGTGCTTTCTGTAAGGGACGCATATGTGCAAAGACCCATGGAACCAAATCTATAGTTCCCTGTACGTACCCGGATCAGTCCAGACACCTGGGTTGTGACTCCGCACCAGCAGATGGAGACAGAGCAAAACTTGACGGGCTCCCTACATATAGTAAGGTGCCACCGACAGCCCCTCAGTCTTTCTCTCTCTACAGCAGATGGGGCACGTCCACTCACAGTCTCTGGGATTCCTGAGGGTTCGTTGCTTGGGATAGTCAGTCAGGGATAATTTAAAAAAAAAAAAAAAAAAAGTTGTTAGTGGAGTTGGTTTAAAAAAAAAAAAAGTTAAAAGCTAAAGAAGAAGGAAGAGAAGTCTCCCGTCGGGGGAGCCTCCCAGGAGGATTTGAAAGGTCCTGAGGGGACCATCCCCTCCTGGTCGAGGCCGCTGCTGAGGGTCGAGGACCCGGCCAGTACTGGCAGCAGGGTCGGGGGTGACACCGGGGAGCCCGGTTCACTCACCCCCGCCGGAGCAGAAGACTGTAGGACCTCGGCCAGCGGCTAAGTAAAAAAAAAAAAAGCAGTTTTCGCGGCTTTGTTTTTTTCGCGGCGCCGGCTCTCTCTCTCTTCGTCGTTCAGTCGGGGCGCTTCGCCGGGGGGGGGGGGGAAGCCTTTTTGAGAGTTTTTTTTCTCCTCCGCTTGTCGTTGCGCCGGCTGAGGATGCCAAGGGGGACGGTCTGCCGCGCGCGCGGGTTTCCCGGGACGGGATCTGTGCCAACTGTGTCTCGGGGGGCGAGGGGTCGTCGGAGGTCGCCCGGGGGGGGTCGATCGCGAGGTGCCCGCTCGCCGCCGCGCGTCGGAGCATTAGAGGCCGCGTCTTTTGATCCGTTCGCCATTTTATCTTCCGTGAGGGAGGCCACGAGGAAGGCGAGCCAAGATGGTGCCCAGCCTCCCTCGCTGTCGCCACAGACTCGAAATTCGGGGGGAGAGGCCTCGAGGCCCCGTGGCTCAGAGAGCCCTAGTGCTGAAGAGTGCTCTTCGGGGTCGGAGGGGTCTTTTTCCGAAGATTTCACGCTGTTGCTTAAGAAATTGGCAAAGTTCAAAAAATCGAAGCAAAAGTCGGGGAAAGCTTCAGGAGGCAGGGAGGGACGCTCCCAGCCCCGGAAGAGGACAGCTCGGCCCCGGGACACCCGGGGTACCCCTCGGGAGAAGAGGCCGTCGCGTGGCGATCCGCAGTGCTCGGATACTGCTTCCACCGCCTCCTCTGAGGAGGACACGGCTTCAGGTGCCCCAGAAGGCCCTGAAGGGCCTGAGGAGGAGGGGCCAGCCCAGCCGGGGGCTGGAAAGGGGCCGCAGGCGTCAGAAGGAGATGACCCTAAAGTCGTCCGCCTGTTTCGTCGGGAAGAACTCTCTCCCCTTATCCCAGCTATACTGGACGAGCTCGGGGTGGAAGCCCCACTGGTGGAGTCCCGCCAAGGGGCCAAGATGGATCCGGTGTTGTTGGGCCTGGCGGGTCCTACAGTTGCCTTTCCTTTTCACTTCTCGGCATCTGATATCTTGTTCCGGGAATGCGATACCCCGGAACTGGGGCTGAAGGTGAGTAAGGCCATGGACAAACTGTATCCCCTTCCAGAGGACGTTCTGGAGCTGCTGCGTCTCCCGCGGGTGGACGCGGCGGTGTCTGCAGTGACAAAGAGGTCCACCATCCCAGTCACCGGCGCGACTGCGCTCAGGGATATCCAGGATAGGAAGCTGAAGGTCCAATTAAAGAAGGTCTTCGAAGTGTCCGCACTGGGAGTGCGAGCGGCTATATGTAGTAATTTTGCGCTGCGAGCGGGGCTCCGTTGGGCTCAAACACTCCAAGCAAATGCCGGCCTTTCCGCGGGGGAGGCGTCTCAGGCGGATAACTTGGAAGCGGTGATTGCTTACAGCGCAGATGCGATGTACGACTTGCTGAGAACCTCGGCCAGGGCAATGGTTTCGGTGGTCTCGGCTCGCCGTCTCCTTTGGCTCCGTAACTGGGCTGCGGACGGGGCGTCCAAGGCCCACCTGGGTTCCTTGCCGTTTAAGGGAAAGCTTCTGTTTGGTAAGCAGTTGGACGATCTGATGCAGTTCCTGAGCGAGAACAAGGCTTTTAAGTTACCGGAGGATAGGCCCAGACCTCGGTCGTCCTTCTCCTCGAGAAGCCGTTTCCGGAACAATCGTCGCCAGAGGCCGCAGAGGTCGACGGGATCGGGCCAGGCCTACAGATCGGGCTCGGCTAGGTCTTCATCTTGGTCTTAGTCCTTTCGCGGGAAGAAGTTCAACAGAACCGGTGGACCCTTGGCTGGCTCGGGGTCCAAGTCGGTCCCAATGAAACGAGAAGGGTTCATTCCTCGTTGCAGCCTCCAGACCTTGTACCAAACGTGGGAGCGAGGCTGACGTTGTTTTACGAGGAGTGGACCAAGATAACTTCAGACCAGTGGGTCCTCGGAGTGATAAGATGCGGTTACGCGTTAGATTTTGTTCGGCAACCGGTAGACAAGTTCCTCGTCTCTCCCTGCAAGGCCATCGTCAAGCGCGCCGCTGTCCGGACCACCCTCCGGCGCCTGGAAGACCTGGGCGCCATCACTCCTGTCCCTCCGCGTCAGCGGGGCGAGGGAAGGTACTCCATTTATTTTGTGGTCCCAAAGAAGGACGGAACGTTCCGGCCCATTCTCGACCTAAAAGGGGTCAACAGGTGCCTGCGCGGGCCGCGTTTCAAGATGGAGACGATCCACTCAGTAGTGGCCGCGGTTCGTCCAGGCGAGTTTCTGGCTTCTCTGGACCTTACGGAATGTACCTTCACATCGGGATTCAGCCGGCATACCACAGGTATTTGAGGTTTTGCATCCTGGGTCGACATTATCAGTTCCGGGCTCTTCCCTTCGATCTCGCCACGGCTCCACGCACCTTCACCAAGGTCATGGTGGTGGTGGCTCCCCAGCTCAGGAGGGAAGGGCTGCTAGTGCACCCTTACCTAGACGATTGGCTCATCCGGGCCAAGTCAGAGGCCGAGTGCCGGCAGGCGATTGCCAGGGTCCTACAGCTCTTACGATCTCTCGGCTGGGTAGTCAACCTTTCCAAGAGTCACCTACAGCCTACTCAGAGGTTAGAGTACCTGGGAGCCCTGTTCGACACCGAGCGGGCCAGGGTGTCTCTGACCCAGGAGAGAGTGGTCAAGCTCCAGCGGCAGGTACGACACATTTTGTCCATGCGGTGCCCGCTGGTCTGCGATTACCTGATGGTCTTGGGTTCCATGGCGTCGACTCTCGCCTTGGTCCCCTGGGCATTCGCTCATCTGCGACCGTTACAATCAGCATTACTTTCCCGCTGGAAGCCGGTTTCGGAAGAGTTTCATCGCCCGTTGCCTCTCACGGTCCGTGCCAGGGCCAGCCTGCACTGGTGGCTCTCTCCCGACCATCTGACGCGTGGGGTGTCTCTTATCATGCCCACGTGGACGGTGGTGACAACGGACGCCAGTCTCTTTGGTTGGGGGGCGGTCTGTGGAGGACGCTCGGTACAGGGTCAGTGGTCGAGCCAGCAGTCGCAGTGGTCCATCAACCGGCTAGAGACCAGGGCGGTAGTGTTGGCGTTGCAAGCGTTTCTCCCATGGATACGGGGCCGGGCGGTCCGGGTTCTGTCGGACAACGCGACCACAGTGGCGTACATCAATCGGCAGGGAGGAACGAGGAGCCAGCAAGTGGCGGAGGAGGCGAGTCAGTTGATGTCCTGGGCGGAGCAACACCTCGGCAGTATAGCGGCGTCCCACATCGCCGGGGTGGACAACGTCCAGGCGGACTTCCTCAGCCGCCATCGGCTGGATCCCGGAGAATGGGAGTTACCGGAGGTAGCGTATCGTCTCATTTGTGCCAGGTGGGGACAGCCACACCTGGATCTGATGGCCACCGCTCAAAACTCAAAGGCACCGCGGTTCTTCAGCCGTCGGAGGGAGCGCGGCGCAGAAGGAGTAGATGCGCTGGTGCTTCCCTGGCCCAAGGACGTGTTGCTATATGTTTTTCCCCAGTGGCCTCTAATAGGCAAAGTTCTACGACGAATCGAGTTGCATTCGGGGGAGGTGATCTTGGTGGCGCCGGAATGGCCACGGCGCCCGTGGTTTGTGGACCTCATTCAGCTGGCGGCGGAGGCTCCGCTTCGGTTTCACGGAGACGCGTCCATTCTTCGTCAAGGACCCGTCTGTTTGGAGGATACGGATCACTTTTGTCTCGCGGCTTGGCGTTTGAAAGGGCACGCTTGAGGACTAAGGGGTACTCCGAGGCAGTGATTGCTACTTTGTTGAGGGCTAGAAAGCAGTCTACATCCTTAACCTACATGCGGGTCTGGACGGTTTTCGAGGACTGGTGTAGTACTCACGAAGTAGATCCTATACGGCCGGCTGTGCCGTCGGTCCTCGCTTTCCTTCAAGAGGGTCTGTCGAAGGGGCTGTCCTGGAGTACCCTAAAGGTCCAAATAGCTGCGCTTGGTTGTCTTCGAGGTATGGTCCAAGGCTTGTCATTAGCTTCCCATCCAGACGTGGTGCGTTTTCTTCGGGAGGCCAAACATCTACGTCCCCCGATACGGAATCCTTGTCCATCCTGGAATTTGAATTGCGTACTGTCCGCCCTGTGTGGAGCTCCGTTTGAGCCTATCAAGCGGGCGACCCTGAAGGATCTTACCTTGAAGACGGTGTTTCTGGTCGCGATTACTTCCGCTCGTCGGTTATCGGAACTACAGGCCCTGTCTTGTAGGGAACCCTTTTTGCGATTTTCGGAGGCCGGAGTTTCTCTGCGGACTGTTCCATCCTTTTTACCCAAGGTGGTTTCCTCTTTTCACCTAAATCAGTCTGTAGACCTCCCGGGATTTTCGACCGTGCATCAGCTGGACAAGGGGTTGAAAGAGCTAAGGAAACGCAATGTTCGCAGGATTCTACTTCGTTATCTGGAGGTTACCAATCCCTTTCGGGTTTCCGACCACCTGTTTGTTCTCTGTTCCGGGTCTCGCAAAGGATCTGCGGCTTCGCGGGCCACGATTGCGCGTTGGCTCAAGGAGGCGATTGGTTCGGCGTATCTTCTGCAGGGTAAGATGGCGCCTATAGGGCTTCGAGCTCATTCGACTCGGGCGCAAGCAACGTCCTGGGCGGAGGTTTCTCCGGTGTCCACGCAGGAGATTTGTAGAGCAGCGACCTGGAAGTCGTTGCATACTTTTACTAGGCATTACAGACTGGACGTCCAGGCGGCTGAGTCTCAAGGTTTTGGGGCGAGTGTTCTCCGAGCGGGACTCTCTGCTTCTCACCCTCGGTAATTAGCTCTGGTACATCCCAGGTGTCTGGACTGATCCGGGTACGTACAGGGAAAGGAAAATTAGTTCTTACCTGATAATTTTCGTTCCTGTAGTACCACGGATGAGTCCAGGCTCCCGCCCGTCTGTTCTGTTTGCGCTGAAGAGAGGGAGAGTCCGCTCGTCTTTGATTTTAGTTGCGAATACTGCGTTATTCAAGGTTGGCTTAAAGCCGCTTGCCTCTGGTTCTGGTTGTTTTCTGTTTTCCAGCCAGGGGTGTGTTATGAATTGGCAAGGTTATTTGAGTTCATAGTTAGTTAGTCGGGCACTGGTTTTGCTTTGACATTGCGTTCGACTGAGGGGCTGTGGGTGGCAACTTACTATATGTAGGGAGCCCGTCAAGATTTGCTCTGTCTCCATCTGCTGGTGCGGAGTCACAACCCAGGTGTCTGGACTGATCCGTGGTACTACAGGAACAAAAATTATCAGGTAAGAACTAATTTTCCTTTCATGCCATAGAACCCAGCACCTGGAGATAGTCCCAGGCCGTGGGGACCGAGAGAGATATCAGATTTGCACTTGATCCATGAGCTTGAGTGCCCGAGCCTTGGGTAACAGCATTTTGCCCACCCGGGCTCCCAGGAATTCGAGGACCTGAGAGGGCTTGAGGCAGCTTTTGGAGAAGTTGACTATCTACCCGAGGGAGGAGAGCACCAACAATACTCGGTTGACTGCTGTCACGCACAGGTCCTCTGACTTTGCTCGGATGAGCCAGTCATCCAGGTACAGATGGATCAGGACTCCCTCATGCTGGAGGAAGGCTGCCACTACCACCATAACTTTGGTAAATGTGCGAGGCGCAGTGGCTAGACCGAACAGAAGTGCCCAAAACTGATAGTGTCTGCCCAGATTGTTGAAACGAAGGAACCTTTGGTGTTCTTGCCGAATCGGGATGTGAAGGTAGGCCTCTATGAGATCTAGTGAAGCGAGGTATTTGCCCATGCGAACTGCCGCGATGACCACCCTCAAAGTCTCCATGCGAAAGTGGGGGACCTTGAGGGACCTGTTGACCCTCTTGTGATCCAGGATTGGCTGGAATGATCTGTCCTTTCTGGGGATGACGAAGTAGATGGAGTACTGGCCAGATCCCTGCTCTTGTTGGGGAACCGGGACTACGGCCTCCCAGTGCTAGAAGTCTGTCGAGCGTCTGGCACACCGCTGGCCACTTCCTCATTCCGCATGGGGAGGTTAAGTAGAGGTCTGGGAGATTTTGAGCAAACTCTAAAGCGTAACCTCTTTCGATCACCTCTAGGACCCACTGATCCGAAGTAATCTTGACCCATTCCTCGAGAAATAGGGACAGCCGACCACCTAAGTCTGGAACGGAGGAATGGGCCAGCCACATCTCATTGCGAGGGCTTGGCAGTGGAGCCTTGGTGGGTAGCATCATGGAAGGGTCGCCGGCCTCGAAAGGACTGGGACCAAGCTTGACCCCTAGTGGAGGTGTTCTGCTGAAATGCTCCCCGCGGCTTGGTGTATCTGCACTGTCCCCAGAAGCGAGAGCACGACAGAAAAAATGACCTGGATTGTTTGGGTCGGTCCTCAGGCAGCTTATGAACCTTATTGTCGCCAAAGGATTTAATAAGCTGTTCCAGGTCCTCACCAAAAAGCAACTTACCCTTGAAGGGGAGAGAGCCCAAATGCACTTTGGAAGAGGAGTCCGCAGCCCAGTTCCTCAGCCAGAGAAGATGTCTGGCCAATACCGTGGAAACTATGGCTCTAGCTTGCACCCGAAGATCGTAAATGGCATCGGCCCCATATGCAATCGCGTTTTCCAGCAGTTCTGCCTGTTCCGCCTCTTTAGACGGGAGGTCCTGGGTGCTGAGTAATTGTTGAACCCACCTGAGGCTTCCCCGCTGCATGAGACTGCTACAGACTGTCGCCCTGACTCCAAGAGCCAGAACTTCAAAGATTTTCTTGAGATGGAGCTCCAGCTTCCAATCCTGCAAATCCTTCAATGTCATGGACCCTGCGATGGGGATGGTGGCACGTTTGGTGATTGCGGACACCGAAGCATCAACCTTAGGCACTTTAAGCATCTCCATGCACTGGTCTGGTAGGGGGTAAAGCTTGTCCATTGCCCTGCCCACCCGGAGACCTGACTCGGGAGACTCCCACTCCCATAGCAGGAGTTGCATAAGCATGGGGTGGAATGGAAAAATGTGCAGTGGAGCTCTCAGTCCCACGAGGATCGGGTCCACTGTGCGAGAATATGAAGGAGTGAGGGGCTCTTCTGGAGGGACGTCAATCCCGAGTTCGTCCTGGACAAAAGGAATGAGCGGTTCAAGCTCCTCCCGTTGGAACAGCGGCAGGACCTGGGGATCATCCCCGTCGACCAGCGGAGTTGTAAGAACCAAATCAGAATCAGGATCCTCATCCGGCGCGGGAGACAGCTGAGGGGGGTCTGGATCGCCCGGTACGGTCCTGACCTTAGTAGAGGTCAGTAAGTCAGAGGCTTTAAAGCCCTGTCCTATGCCCACCCGAGGCACCTTAGCTGGGGGGGGGGGTGGGGGAGGGATCATTGTCTTCCTCCAGACTAGCCAAAAAAGACTTATGCAACAATAAAACAAATTACATAGAAACATAGAAATGACGGCAGAAAAAGACCAATTGGCCCATCCAGTTTGCCCAGCAAGCTTCAACTCTTATTTTCCCATGCTTATCTGTTTCCCCAACCACCAACTTCAGGACTCTTGTTGGTAACTGTTTGATTCAAATTTCCTGCCATCTCCTGTCATTGATGCAGAGAGTAATGTATTTATTTGTTTGTTTATTTATTTAATTTCTTTTAATATACCGATGCTCATGACAAGTCTTATCAAACCGGTTTACAATGAACAAAGGGAGAACCAATTAACAGAGCAGGCGTAGAAAAGTTACAATAATCAGGGAATGAATAACTTGGTCATTAGAAAAAGAGGGATAGATTAAACAGTAAAAGTAATGAGTAGAGAACTGTTGATTAGATAATAAAGCTTGTACATACATTTCAGTGGTTCAGATATCAAAAGTTAATTGAGTGATCAGTTACTGGCATAATAAGATAATTGTAAAAACAGATTTCTTGGCCGAACAGTTTCATATTTAGGGGGACTGAGGGTGAGACTGGGAGTTCAGGTGGGCGAGGCAGGGAAGCGCTAGGGAGAGGGGAAATAGACGGTGCTGGAAGAAGACAGTATCTTCAGCGGTATGCTTGAGTGAATAGCTAGGTTTTCAGTTTTTTTCTGAAGGAGAACTGGCATTTTTCCTGGCATAGATCAGGAGGGAATGAGTTCCAGTGATGCGGTCCGGCCGTGGAAAGAGCTCGTTTTTTAATAGAGTTCTGTATAGAGGATTTGCTAGGGGGGACCTGGAGGGAGTCTCTGTAAGCGGATCTGATTGGTCTTGATGAAGTGTGGAAATCAAGAGGAATGGTAAGTTGTAGAGATGATTGCTGATATATGGTTTTGTGAATGATGGTCAGTGTCTTGAAGAGTATTCTATAGTGATTGGGTAGCCAGTGTAGAGATTTTAAAATTGGAGTGATGTGGTCTCTGCGACGGGTATTTGTGAGGATCCTGGCTGCTGCATTTTGCAGCATCTGTAGAGGTTTAGTGGAGGAGGCAGGTAGGCCGAGTAGTAGCACGTTGCAGTAATCGATCTTTGAGAACAATATGGCTTGAAGGACTGCACGGTAATCATGAAAGTGTAGGAGAGGTCTAATCTGTTTTAGGACCTGTAGCTTGAAGAAGCCTTCTTTAGTGGTGGCATTAATGAATTTTTTGAAGCTCATTCTAGAGTCCAGGGTGGTCCCTAGGTCTCTCACCTGGTTTGTTAGTGGTATCGTGGCGGTGCTGGCAACATGGTTATTATCATTGGGGGATACGACCAGGAGTTCGGTTTTTGACGTATTGAGAACCAGATCGAGACTGGTGAGAAGAAGATTGATAGTGTGAAGGCAGCTGTTCCAAAAGTTTAGGGTGTTGGAGATGGTGTCCTTGATGGGGATTAGGATCTGCACATCGTCGGCATATATAAAGTGGGTAAGGTTGAGGTTATTGAGTAGTTGGCAAAGGGGGAGTAGATATATGTATTTCTTCACAGAAAGGGTGGTGGATGCCTGGAATGCCCTTCCGGAGGAAGTGGTGAAGTCTAAAACTGTGAACGACATCAAAGGGGCGTGGGATAAACACTGTGGATCCATCAAGTCTAGAGGGCGTGAATAAAGTGGAGGCATTCAAACACAGCACGGAGCGGCAGTAGCCACAGCGGCATTCAAACACTGCACGGAGCGGCAGTAGCCACAGAGGCATTCAAACACTGCACGGAGCGGCAGTAGCCACAGAGGCATTCACGGAGCGGGATGCCAGTGGCCAGTAGTTGGTGTTCCACCTTCACGGAGCGGAAGGATGGAGGGCTGCTATTTCCAAAAAAAATAAATAAATAAAACAAAACAAAAAAATAAACAGGGGTGGGTATGGGGCAAGGGGGTGGCCTGCTTGTTACAGCGGTTGCTACCCCTAATTGAGCTGGATGTCACTTGGATGCAGATACAGAGCTGCTTTCTAAATTGGGTGGAGGGGAATTAGGGCTGGAGGGTACTGGAAGCCAATAGTAACAGGTGGGAGAGAGAAAAAGGGAAAAAAAATGGATAAAGTGCGTAGCTTGCTGGGCAGACTTGATGGGCCGTTTGGTCTTCTTCTGCCGTCAATTCTATGTTTCTATGTTTAAGGTAGGGGAAAGTGAGGAACCTTGCGGTACTCCTTGTTTGGATGGTACGGGGGGAGATTCTTTATTCGATATTTTTACTTTGTAGTATCTGTTGCTTAGGAAGGATTTTAGCCAGAGGAGTGCAGAGCCTGAGATGCCAATTTCCATAAGGCGGTTGATGAGGATAGTGTGATTTACAGTGTCGAAGGCCGCGGAGAAGTCGAGCAGAGCTAGCAGGTAAGATTTTCCATTGTCTAGTCCAATTAGGATGATGTTGGTTAACGAGAGAAGAAGAGATTCTGTGTTTCGTCTTTTTCTGAATCCGAATTGGGAAGGATAAAGAATATCGTGGGTGTCGAGGTAGTCTGTGAGTCGAGTGTTTACTAGTTTTTCAATTAGCTTGGCTATGAAAGGTAAGTTGGCAATGGGCTGGAAATTTATAGGGTTAGCCGGGTCCAAGTTTGGTTTTTTCAGTAAGGATTTTATAGAAGCGGTTTTTAATGCATCAGGTACCGATCCTTGATTGAGGGAGCAGTTTATGATGTCTGCCAGCTGTTTGGCAATGGTGTTCGGGATTGTGAGCAGGAGTTTGGTAGTATTTGGTCTATAGGGTGTGAGGAAGGCTTCATTTTCTTGATAATAGACTCAATTTTCAAGGATGATGTGAGATCAAAAGATTCTAGAGATTGATTGTGGATCTTATGAGAGTAGTTTTGGCAATCTGGAGGCTGGGTGTTTGGAGAGGCTTTGGATGATGTCAGAAGCGTAAGTAGGTTTTTTATTTTATTGTCAAAGAAAGCTGCCAGCTCTGAGGATTTGTTTAGTGCTTCTTCTTCCGGGATGATTGGAGGAACAGGGGAGGTAAGGGTTGCTACATAGGAAAAGAGTGTTTTAGGGTCATATAGGAAGCAGTGTATGTTTTTGGCGTAGAAATCCTTTTTTGTGCTTTTTCAGCCAGCCTATAGAGGCTCATAGCTGTTTTGTACGAGGCCTGTGTGGTAGGGGATGGATCCTTCCGCCAGCGTAGTTCTTTGTGTTGCAGTTCTAGTTTGAGTTTCCTTAATTCTGTTGTGAACCAGGGTTTTTTGTTGGTACGAGCTGGATTTATAACTTTGGAGGAGATGGGCATATGTTATCAGCTACTGAGCGTGTGATGTTTAGCCATGAATTCATAGCAGTGTCAGCATTAGTGAGGTCAAGGTTGGTTAGGTCCTTGGAGAGGCTGTTGCTGAGGGCGTCCATGGAGCAGGGTTTTCTGAATTGGAATGATGATTTAGGGATGGTGGGAGATGTTTTTTTCTTTATAGGTAGTTCTGTCATTATCAATGAGTGATCAGACCAGGGGATGGGGGTACAAGTGGGGGTAAAAGATGGTGAGATGTGTCCATTTATGAATATAAGGTCTAAAGTGTGACCAGCTTTGTGTGTAGGTTTATTTATAATTTGTTTGAAACCCATGGCTTGGAGTGAGGATAGGAGGGCTTCACAGTTGGCGGAGGGGGAAGGGGAATAGACATGGATATTGAAATCTCCTAACAGGATAGCTGGTGAGTTTGTATTGATGTGTTTGGCTATCATTTCTATGAGGGGGGATGGGTCTGATTCTAGGAGCCCAGGGGGGGCATAGATAAGACAGATTTGAAGCTGGGTGGATTTGAATAATCCGATTTCAAGTTTGGTGGTCGAGTTGATGGCTTGCTGTGAAAGACTCAGTTCTTTTTTTGTGGCCAGCAGTAATCCTCCCCCTCTTTTGTTTGCTCTGGGGATAGAGTAAAAGTCATACAGTTGTGTCGGTAGTTGGTTGATTAGGAATATATCAGTGTTTTTCAGCCAGGTTTCAGTTATTGCACATATGTCCGGTTGGGAGTCCAGTAGGGGGTCATTGAGTAGGTGCAATTTCTTTGTCAGGGATTGGGAGTTAAGAAGAGTTAGTGTGATTAAAGACAGGCCTAGGAATTGGGTTAGCGGGGATATCATGATGGGGATCAGTGATCTCTTGGAGCGGTGAAAATTGAATATGGGGGCATTGACTCTGTGGAGGAGTGAGTGTGGGATAATAGGAATGGGGAATGTTTGTAGCATGTTGTCTTTGAGGAAGAATTTGGTTAATAATTAGAGCCTCGGGAGAGGAGTGAGGTTGCTCGAGGCGCAGAGTGTTGATCTGAGTGCTGGGGAGTATGTCGGTGGTGGATTGGTGTGTGTTGGGACTAAGGAGGAACTGACTTGGGGGAGGGGGGGGGGGGCTTCTGTCATAAATGAAAGGCTGTGGTGGTGTTCTCTCTGCTAAAGAGAAAACTGGGTGTTAATGTTAGTAGCTCCGAAGTGTGTTTTTCTGATGGTAAAAAGGTAGCTGGTGTTGTAGAACGATATGTCTGGAGTTGAGGGGGATTTCCTGAGCAGTTGCTAGAGGGAAGAAGACTTAGTGGCTGAGGTGCATCGAAGGGGTTGCTTGTGGCTTCTCTCAGTGGCTGCACGAAGGGGCTGGCCCCTTTGGCGCGCTCTTTCAGCGTGCGACGCCGGAGGAGCTCTTTAAATTCCAAGGCCCTCTCCGGGCTTCTGATTGGCTGCTGGGCGTCGGGCTCTGCAGCAGGGGAGCCGAAGGCGGTGCGGAGGGACGGCGCGGTCGCTTCCCTCGTGGTCGGCGCCTCGGATTCGCGGGGGAGAAGGGGAATGTAAAGGGCCTTACCCCGGTGGGTCTGGGCACCGATCGCGCAGGCCTCCCCTTCAGGTGAGCGGCAGAATACGTCGGCTGGGATGATGGAGTTGCATCAAAGGTAAAGGGCTGGGTAAATGAAAGGCTGTCGTGGTTGTAACTGCCACATCAAGCAAGCTACCCCGATGCTTGTTCACCCAGACTACACAGATTGATGTCTTGTTGGTTGTTTGTTTACCCAGATTATGAAGTTTATTTATTTATTTGATCTGAGACATCACATCAGTTTACATGCAGGTACTGTAGGTATTTCTCCAGAGGGCTTACAAAACTTACAGAGGGTACAAAACTTACAATCTAAGTTTTGTACCCGAGGCAATGGAGGTTAAAGTGACTTGCCCAAGGTCACAAGGAGCAACAGCGGGACTTGAACCCTGGTCTCCTGGTTCGTAGCCCACTGCTCTAACCACTAGGCAATTCATCCTCCCTATTTAGTCCTTGTTGGTTGTTGTTTGAATGCTAATCCCCTTTTCCACATTTCCTCCTGCCGTAGAAGCAGAGAGCAATGCTGTGTATGCATTCGAGTGATGTATCAGGCTTCATTGGTTTAGGGTAGTAACCGTCGTAATAAGCAAGCTACCCCACATTTATTTATTTACCCAGATTGTGTAGTTCAGTCCTTTTTGGTTGTTATCTGAATGCAAATCCTCTTTTCCACATTTCCCTTTGCCGTTGAAGCAGAGAGCAATGTTGGGGTTGCAATAACCGTGCAAGGGATTTTTTGAGTAAGGGTAGTAATCACCAGGTAGTAAACATTCCAGAAAGCCACCCCCATGGCTCAGGAGAAAAACGATGCTGAATCTTGCCAGGCACGGGGGCGGGGGGGGGGGGGGGGGAAGGACCGCAGAGGGGGGAGTGTCATAAACCGGGCCCGGGGAATCAACGGGGCTGAGACTTGGTGGTGATGGGTTAAAAATTGGCTCCGGCATGTCAGCAGGGCTTGTATGAGCAGGCAGCTCCGGCAACAAAATGTCCACCGTTCCCGCGATTTTTTGTGCGGGAGCCGGCCTGAGAGCACGTCTCACAGCCAGACCCCGAGCCGGAGAATGAGTCACTGCCCCGGAGGGGCCCTCCCCTCTGGGGAGAAATGTGGAGCAAAGTCCGTCGCAGGAGAGCCATGAGGCAGGCTCCCCGCAGGCACCACAGGCAGAAGAACGCAGCATGACTCCGTGGGGGGGCACCACACTGGAGCCACGAAGAGAAACGGCAATGCCTGGCTGACCACGATTTGAAGCAGAGGAATGAACCCTGCTTCACTCCTTCCCCAGAATCTGAAAAAAATATGGTTGCCAATTGCCTGTAAGTCTGACTGTTATTACTTTTTTTTTTTTCCAACTTTAAGCAAGCAGAGGACAAACAAACACCTCCCTGCTATGGGACCCGAGGCAGGTACCTCACCGGGTGCAGACTAGGCAGATAAGGGGGAGTGACTGGACCGCCAGTATTACCCCATGCAGCCAGGCTATATTGGTCACCGGGAAAAGTAGGCCCCAGGCTGAATACTCAAGGGGACAAGTTCCTCCCGTGGGACCCAGTAAGAGCTTGGAGACAAACTAGTCTCACTTTGCAACTTTACCTTTTTTTTTTTTTTTTAATTATAAGTAACAATACTTGCTTGATCCGGAATCAACCCTGAGGGAAGAGAGAGTAAAAAACCCAAAGGATCAGAAAAGGAGATAAATTCAGGGAACCGCAGGTTCTACTGTCTGAATCTGCTGGAGACAGAGAAATACTGAAGGGATGCAGGGTAGGCTCTGTCCTGATATAGGATACCCTTTCAGTTTTTCTCTGTCTCCATCTGCTGGACAAGAGGCTCAACCTACTGTCTTAACTGATCCGGGTATGTACAGGGAACGTGTGCTTACTCTTATGTGCGCAGTCTTCTCCCCACCGGCCTTGCATCACTTGCCGAGACCCACACGCTGCCATTATAAGTGCCCTTGCCACATTGTGCACTTACACTTAAGGTGCATACTCTTCTCCCCACCGGGTGTGCAACAATTGTGATGTCACACGGCTGCTGCAATTATGCATGCACTTTGTGCTCGTCCAAGCCAGATGTCCCTCACGCTCAACAGGAAGCTGCCTGCAAACAGGCAACACTAAAGATCTCCTCAACCTGGATGCCCAGTGGGCCATCACTGCTTGTGCTCTCTATCCTCCCCCGACTCTCTCCAGATCAGCCGGTCAGCGTCGGCACCCATACTGCCTCTTTTTTTTTTCTTTTTAAGAAGACAAGCCTATGAAAATACCTGCCAGAAAAAAGAAGAGAAATACTTTCCTGATGGTGATTCAGATGCCAGAGGGGAGAACTCCAAGGGGACGGAGGGAGCCAGAACCAATAGCTTTCAGTCCCCTTTATATTTGTTCATTCTGCAGTTCCTCCTTACCTATCTGCTCTTCTTTCTCCCTACACCCTTCTTCATAAACTCCATTCATCGAGCAACTCACTCTTATATATAGTTTTCAGCATTACCAACTTACAATTTCCATCATGCTTAACCGTATGCCTCAAATAGCTTTACTGAGTCAGTGCATTATGCTCTCTGCCTAGTCACACTCAAAAAGCACGAAGGAAGGCGATCTATAATAGCCATCAGGATGAAAGAAAAGAAATAAATGCCTGTAGTCTTAAAACAATCCTTTATTGCAGTGGAGACACAAGGGTAGCCCGACTCTGGCCGAGTTTCGCCGTTTCAAAACGGCTGCCTCAGGGGCTTACAATAATCTTCTTGAATTCATTAGTTATATATCGACTAAGAATATAGTGTGATCATATAAAGAGCTGTATGATCTCTTATGTTGCGTCTTGAAGCATTCGCGATAGCAGAACTCCACTAGCAAAGGCAAACATGCAAACATGCAAAGGCAAACATGTTTGCCTTTGCTAGTGGAGTTCTGCTATCGCGAGTGCTTCAAGACGCAACATAAGAGATCATACAGCTCTTTATATGATCACACTATATTCTTAGTCGATATATAACTAATGAATTCAAGAAGATTATTGTAAGCCCCTAAGGCAGCCGTTTTGAAACGGCGAAACTCGGCCAGAGTCGGGCTACCCTTGTGTCTCCACTGCAATAAAGGATTGTTTTAAGACTACAGGCATCTATTTCTTTTCTTTCACCCTAGTCACACTCAAATCCAGTTTAAAAACTCACCTTTCTGAGGCTGCTTTTAAATCCTAAGCACTTATCTTCAATAGATCCACTTCTCAGAGATGTATCTATCATATATGCTTGTCTTCATTAGATTGTAAGCTAAAATAAGCAGGGAATGTTTCTTGTGTGTCTCTGTACAGTGCTGTGTATGTTGAAATAATTGATAAATAGTTAAATAAATAAATAAATAAATAGTAGAAGCAGTAAAAAGACTAAATCATTGGTTTGTTCCCTTCATGTTCCCAGCATGCTGCCTGGAAGGGGAGAGAACAGGAGGAGAGGGGCTCGATTTAGAGTTAAAAATAGCTCTTTGCCTCTATCCACTACAGATGCTCCAGCCAAATCCTCACTACCAAAATCTATCCAGGGGGAGAGCACTAGTTCAGGGAAATAGGTATCGGGGAAAGTGTTGAATTCAGCTTTGGAGACAGAGGGCAGAATGCTGAAGTCATCGCTGGAGGGGGAAGGAAGCAGAATGTGTGAGAGTGAGATGGGGTGCAGAGGAAGAGAAAATGATTATGCGTATTCTTCCCCCACCAGTAAATTCACATTGAATGTCAGGGTGAACATTATTCAAATGTTCACATATATGGATGTGTGGCTGCACAAGGAACCAAAACTCATGCCTATGGGACCAATGCTATGCTGGCACTGGGCACTTCTCTGTTGCCAACACCCTCCACTGCCCCACCATAATGCATGATAATTGTAGCCAATCCAAGAGGAAGAAGGCCACATCTGCTGAAAAGCACAAGAGTTTCATGTTTGCTGCATAAGATGAGGGGAGCCATTTTATACCACCACTATGAAGACCCGACTTCAACTTGCAAGCCTAAAATCTGGGAATTGTAGTAGGGTTAGGAGGCAAGATGGATCAGGGCCACCCCTGAAAGAATTTGGGACATGAAGCTAGGAAAGAATTATAGATGGGAGAGACCATAGAGCCGGTCCAGAGCAGAGGGGAGGAAGAAGAAAACTGCTACTAAGCAATGGAGTGTAGGGAGATAGAAAATTGGTGCTGGGTAGGGAGAAAGATAAGGGAGTGTGGGGGAGAGCAAGGACAGAAAGAGGGGAAGGGATGTGGGGACACGTATAGAGGGACTATAGGATCAATGAATGAGAGGAGGCAGTGTATCTGCACAGATTATAAACTCTTTAGTGAAGGAAATTATTTGTTATAAATTCCAAGAATGCTGTAAACCAAATTGATCATTCCTTGGAAAGGTGGCCGAAAAGAAAAATTGGTTCCTACCTGTTAATTATCATTCCTGTGGTATCACAGATCAGTCCAGGCTCCTCGGTTTTGCATCCCTGCCAGCAGATGGAGACAAAGAAATATTTACTAACACTGTATATAACCTAGTGTGCCACCTGCAGTCTCTCAGTATTGAACTGTACCCAAGCCAAGATGATCTTAACAGTGATGATCTTAATCATAACAGTAATCACTCTAGATGCCACTGTCCCAACAAGCAGGGGAGAGGGAAAAATTGCAGCCAAATGGAAACCTCTGAAAAAAATAATGCAAGTAAGCTGCTTTGAAAACCCCCAACAACCCTGAATTATACATTACATACCAGTACAAGCAAACTCATCCAACTAATCTGTGGTACTACAGGAATAAAAATTAGCAGGTAAGAAGCAATTTTCCTTAACTGTACGTACCCAGATCAGTCAAGACTCCTGGAATGTGCCCAAGGTCCCCTAAACTGGGAGGGACCTAGGGAGTCCCAAACCCAGAATCCTCTCACCCAAGCACATGGAATCTAGATCCCCGTCAGCCAAGAGAAATGCCTGGCAAAAGTGAGTAAAGTCTTCTAAGTAGCTCCCTGCAAATGTCCTGTGGAGATACCTGTTGTGAATCAAATCAACATGTCTCCTGAGAATGCATTGAGTGAGCCTCTAATCCCTCAGGCACAGGATGACTCAAATGTATTTATCTATCTATCTATCTATCTATCAATCAGGTTTTATATACCATCATTTGGCTTCATTATAAAGCCATCATAATGGTTTACAAACATGGTTTCACAACATGTTCGCGTCCATTCAGACATCGACTATATTGCCTCCTTAAGTCACTGTGCAATGGCCACCTTAGGATTCTTGTGCCACTCCACAGAAGAAAAAGGTGATCTGATCCGTCTTGTGCCACTCCACAGAACAAAAAGGTGATCCGATCCATGAAAATCATTAGTGATGTTTAGCTAGTCCAACAAAGCATGCCCTTCATATCTAAGAGCTCAAGATCTCTTGTGTGAGACATGAGAAATTTGGATAGGCTTTCATTTACACCACTGAACCAAACTGGAATGCAATAACCATCTTTGGCAGAAAGAAAGGCACTGTGCATAATTATTCACCCATAACTGAAATCTGCAAGTAGAGATCTCAAGAGGATAAAGCCTGGAGCTCTCAAATTCTCCAAACAAATAACCACCAGAAAAACGACCTTGAGAGCAAAGTCCTTCAATGTTGTCCTCCCTAGTGGTTCAAATGGAGTTCAACATATCTCCAAAAGCACTAAATGAAGATTCCAAGATAGACAGATGATTCACAGGGGAGGATGCAAACTCTTAGTCCATTGAAGAAAATCATACAATTTCTGGATATACAAACAGAGGATATCCCTGCATCTTACCCTGAAGACAGCCCAAAGCTGCTACCTAAAGGCCAAATCCTTGAAGGCCAAAATATCCAAAACTTCACCAAAATAGGCTGACTGCACATCAGGCCATGAAGACCCTCCAGATCACCACACAAGCCAAGGACATGGAAGGTTGCCTGGCCTGCAATAAAGTGGTAATAACTGCTTCAGAATATCATTTCTGCATCACCTCTCTCCTCTCAAATGCCAGGCTTTGTGACAGAATTCAGCTGCCTGATCCAAAAATATTTGGCCATGGCGGAGAAGACTTGACAAAAGGCTGAAACTCAGCAGTCCGCCTATAGCCGTATTGACTAGATCCACAAACCATGGACGTGGCCACTTCAGTGCCTTGAAATCATGTTGCTTGGATGCTTCTCCATCCGCCTCATTGCCTTATCCACCAGAAGCCACAGAGGAAAGACATACAGAAGAATATCACAAAGCCATGGAAGAAGTAGCGCTCAATTCCCACTGACCCATTTTCACTTCAGTGGCTGAAAAAGTAAGACGCCTTGGCATTCTGCCTAGTCATCAGTAAGCCCATATGGGAAATCTCCAAATCTTCTGGATGAGCCACCTCTCCGCCTCTGACAACTGTAAATCTTCTGGTTCTAATAATCTTTGACTGAGAAAAATCCACATGAACACTGCCAAACCGCTGATATGAGATGCTGCTATCCTCTCCAGTGATCTTCCACCCACAGAATTAACTCTAGGGTCTCCTGAGGCACTGTCATCTCTTGTTATCTCCTCACATTTGATATAGTTATCACTGTTGCATTGTCCAATTGGCGGTTGTATAACCAAGTAATACAGGCAAATAAAACATATCACACCACTATCATCTCTAACTCATTGAAAGACCATGAAACTTCTTGCATCAACTATAGGCCCTGGACAGACTGCTCTTGAATCACTGTTCCCTAATTGGAAACCTTGTATCAGTGGTTAGTATCACCCAATCTGGGACTTCCCATTCCAAATTACCCTTCCAGATTAGACTGAATAAGCCACCAGGAAAGACTGGGGGAGATGGAACTTCTCTGATAACAGATTATTGCAGGAGAGGAGTCCTCTGAAGAGGCTGCATATGCCCAAATGTCCAATGCCCTAGCTAAAACGCCGATGCACAAGAAGCTAGAATCTAAGAGTGTCCGACCTTGGGAATTGCAATCTCTGACAGATGTCAAATTTAACCCTGTAACTTGGGCATTTTGTATTGGCATGAAAATTCTAATGCATAGCTGACTTCTATAATAGTTAGTGTTGTGACAGTCACTGCCCGACGGCTTCACTCCGCCTATCTTTCCTTTTCTGCGGATCCTCCTGCTGTGCATGGACGCCTGACTGCTGTCCTGTCTGGCGTCCCAGGACCAGCTTGGGCGCTGCCTCCCGCCAAGTCCTTCAGGTACCATAGGGCGCGTGCACTGCGCAGCCCTCATTCTTATTTCCTCATTGGCATGTTCCTCAGGGACGTCTCCCTGTGATGACGTCACGCTGCCCGGATATTTAAGCCTACACTTTATTCCTAGCCTTTGAGTTAGCAAGGGTAATCCTTACGGATAGGATTCGCTCTCCGTACCCAGCTACTCTGCCTTCCAATCTCTATTGAACTCTTTCTGCTAACGGGGTACCCGCTCCTCAGGGGCCTCTTTATTTCTTTCAGGTCGTTATCAGGAAATTGGTACTCACTCCTTGAGGGCCCATGTTCCCTGCCCGCTGCCTGCATGTATCACCTCTTCTACTTGGAAAAATTCGCTACAGACACCATCAGTGAGTACTATCATAATCTACTCCTCACAGCTGTTTCCCTGGAACCAGGTACTCGCTCCTTGAGGGCCTGCCTCCGTTCCAGCGTCAGTGCCATCTCCTATGTGGAGGCGCTGTGTGAGTACTTTATCAATGAGACTCCCTGCTCCCAGGAATCTGGTACTCGCTCCTCGAGGGCCAGTTCTCCCTATCTCGGGGCTCCTCCATATTTGGGAGTCAGTGAATGTTCTATTGTACTCATTCTCTCAGTTCTTTCCACTACAGCACTGCTAGCAGAGGAATCACTGTTCCAGCGTCTGGGGAATAATCGCCCAGCCGGGCTACATCTTCTACTCACTACTGCCACCTCTGGTGGCTACTCAAACTGTCTAAATAAAGATTCCGTGTTTGTGTGTCCAAGAGCTGAGCCTGACCTGTGTCCCCTCACGGGACTTCCCCCCGTGGGCGTGGTCAGCTGCCACAGTGTCCAAGGGTCCACCCAAATCTCACTAATTACAACAGTTAGGACTCACTGGTATGTGGTAAATTGGGACCATCAACAGCCAGAACTGAAAAGTGGACCGGCCTTGTCTTCTTGCAAAGATTTTGCACCTTTTGCACCTTAACCAGGGTTGTCACAAACTTCTGACCACCCCGAAGGATTGATCCAAAGGCCTGAGATGACTGAGGTCTGCATCTAAGGTCCAGAAGACACTAAGTTGCCAACATCTCTGACTGTCTCGAAACCATGTCTCAGCAAGAAAATCAATCACTTGCTTCCTGGTTTGTATTCTGGTAACTTATGTACTTTGGACTCCTCAGACATGTTCTCATCTGTTTCAGGTCCTCTCCAAACAAGAGTTTGCTCTTAAAAGGAAAAGAACCCAGGTCAGATTTGGACCAAACCTCCACCAACATTTTACACATCCATAGGAATCTACTCCTGGACGAAGTGCTAAACAAGTCATACAAACCATAAAATGCATTCACCCATATACGGTTTCTAAATGCTCCAGGAGCTGTGCTGCTAACCCAATGCTGCCTGCATCTCCTGCAATTGCTAGACCCAGTACAAACAAGGTCTGTGCATAAAACTGTGACAAATTGCATCCCTTTTGCACAGGGCTAAAACCCCCAAATCCTTGAGGTGTATCTCCAACTTGCAGCTCTCTTAGAGCAGATGACCACACTCCTGTAGTGGTGGATATATTAGTGATTGCCAATACTAAAGCATCAACTTTAGGGAGTGTGAAAAGCTCTAGCAACTCTATAGTAACCAATACATTTTTGCCAAAGCTCTGCCAGCTCTTAACCAAGATTTATAAAAAAGAAATCTTTCACTAGACCACACAAGCCATCTAAGATGGGATCCCCAACCTAAAGGACAGACACTTCATTTGAAACCTTGATCCCTGATGCTGTTGTATTTCATGTCTTTGTGTCACATTATCTCATCATTTGCAGAAGAACTTTGAAGGACTATTTCAAATCCCCTCAGTAAACACAGCCCACCTCACATTAGTGCGTGAGAGGATCATCTCCATTTTAGGTCCCAGTGTCTGGAACATGGTGCCTACTGATTTGAGACTCGAAGCAGAGTTCAAAAATTTTTTAAAAGCCTTAAAAGACCTGGCTTTTTGAACAAGCCTATGTAGGCAACCTTGAGAAAAGCTAATAACATTTAGAACCGAAAGACTGGTTTAATCTTTCACGTTTTGTATTTTAATTATTAAGGTATTTGTTTTCCTACTGAATGTGTGTTGTAAAATTCCGATGTATACTAAGAACATAAGAAATTGCCATGCTGGGTCAGACCAAGGATCCATCAAGCCCAGCATCCTGTTTCCAACAGATGCCAAACCAGGCCACAAGAACCTGGCAATTACCCAAACACTAAGAAGATCCCATGCCACTGATGCAATTAATATCAGTGGCTATTCCCTAAGTACATTTGATTAATAGCCGTTAATGGACTTCTCCTCGAAGAACTTATCCAAACCTTTTTTGAACCCAGCTACACTAACTGCACTAACCACATCTACTCGTTCAAGACCTCTCATGATCTTAAAGACCTCTATCATATCCCCCCTCAGCCTTCTCTTCTCCAAGCTGAACAGCCCTAACCCCTTCAGCCTTTCCTCATAGAGGAGCTGTTCCATCCACCTATCTACACAATAGATTTTTTCAGGTACAGTTAAAAAACACAATATCAGCCAAAATCAAGCTAATGACTGGGGTCCCACAGGGGTCAGCACTTTCTGCAACTCTATTTAATATCTACATGCTGCCTCTATGCCACCTCTTGGCAGGCCTAGGTATCATACATTACATATACACTGACGACATTCAGCTAATCCTACCAGTAGAGGAAACAATTGAAAAAACACTAAACTTAGCAATGTTGTACCTAGATATAATAAAACAACTATTAAACCAAATGGAACTGGAAATTAATATTGAAAAGACAGAATTCATACACCTTGAAAGAAAAACCACTGAATTATTGCAGAATCCCATCAAACTTAAAAAGGATCAGATAGTGGAACTAAACGAAAAAGCCAGAAACCTAGGTGTAATAATTGACAATGAACTCAATCTTAAGCAACACATATCAGTGAAAGTTAGGGAAGGTTATGCCAAACTTATAGTGCTTAGAAGGCTAAAACCCCTATTAACCCAAGCGAACTTTAGAACCGTTCTTCAAGCACTTATATTCGCGAGCACAGACTATTGTAACACACTCTTCCTTGGATTACCATATACAACACTAAGACCACTACAAATCCTACAGAACTCTGCAGCCAGAATTCTAACTAGAAAAAGCAGAAGAGATCACATCACTCAAACACTCGCTGAATTACACTGGCTGCCAATTGAACAAAGAGTGCAATTTAAAACACTATGCACAATCCAAAAACTAATCTATGAGGAAAATACTGACTGGATAAACACTGTACTACGACTACATGTCCCCCAGAGAAATCTAAGATCAGAAATTAAACCTCTACTAACCATTCCCTCTGTAAAGACAGCAAAACTGATGCAAGAACCAGAGAGAGCACTATGCCTAGGCGGTCAAATATTATGGAACACACTACCACTCGAAATAAGACTAATGAAAGATCTAAAACTCTTTAAAAAAAAGTTTAAAAACATGACTCTTCAAAAAAGCTTTTCACAATGAGAGTGGGGAGTAAGGAATACTAGCAGGACAAGAAAGAGAACTCCGGCACACTGTTAAAAGTCAACAAATAGCAGTTATCCCTCCTTTATTATTTATTATTTTTTCTCATACCTAAAGATTAATTTAAGAGTACAGTATTCTCATATGGATATCCTATTATTCATATAAATGGAATTTCCAATCCACAATCCAAATAGCGTATATTATTTGATTCATGTAACCGAAACTTTATTGGCACCTACTAGCTAATTTATAATCCTAACCAGACTTATTTATGTGCCTATCTGTAAACCGTTGTGATGGTATACTACTAAACGACAGTATAGAAAAGTTTTTAAATAAATAAATAAATAAACAAATCATTTTGGTTCCCTTCTCTGTACCTTCTCCATCGCAACTATATTTTTTTTGAGATGTGGTGACCACAATTGTACATAGTATTCAGGTGCGTCTCACCATGGAGCAATATAGAGGCATTATGACATTTTCTGTTTTATTAACCATTCCCTTCCTAATAATTCCTAACATTCTGTTTGCTTTTTTGACTGCTACAGCACATTGAGCCGAAGATTTTAAAGTATTATCTACTATGATGCCTAGATCTTTTTCCTGGGTGGTAGCTACTAATATGGCTCAGTCATCTACTCTGTGTTTTATGTTATTTTATGTAAACCATTGTGATGTACTTCGAGCGATGGTATACAAAACTTTTAAAATAAATAAATAAATAAAATACCCTGATGATATAGAGCTGATCTTTCCAGTTAATCTTCCCTTACACAATGTTTGTGAGACAGTTGTGAATTGTATCTCTGCAAAAAAGTCTTGGCTTAAGCAACATGGCCTAACACTTAACCTTGCTAAACTGAGGCCTTGTGGTTGAGTAGACGTTTGTCTCAAATTATACCACCAGTCATCACTGTGGAGGGGACACTACTTATATTCTCCCCAGTAATTTGTGATTTAGATTCCGTACTAGTCTATAATTTTCGGCCAAAGCCTCAGTTCTCAGCTGTAATTCGTTTGGTGTTCTACAAGTTACAGGTTCTTCATCCTTTAAAATATCTCTTACCAAGATTTGATTTTCAAGCAGTAGTACAGGCATTCATCCTGACCACAGTAAACTACTGTAATTCATTATAGGGTAGATTTTCAAAGGGTTATGTGCGTAAACCCTGAAAACATACCCCTGCGTGCGCCGAGCCTATTTTCCATAGGCTCGGCAGCGTGTGCAAGCCCCGGGACGAGTGTATGTCCTGGGGGTTCAAGAAAGGGGCGGTCTGGGGCAGGACCATAGGCGTTGCGGTGGTCCAGGGGTGGTTCAGGGGTGGGGCCGTGTCCTCCGGCACAGCGGCCTGTACCGGGGCATGTCGCTTCCGCGTGCACAAGTTACACCTACCTCGGGCAGATTTAGTTAGGGCTGGGGGGGGGGGGGGGTTTGAGATAGGAGAAGGGTGGGGAAGGTGGGGGAGGCCGAAAAAAAAGTTCTCTCCAAGGCCACTCCGATTTCGGAGTGGCCTTGGAGGGAATGGGGAAAGCCATCAGGGTTTCCCTCGGGCTCGGCATGCGCAAGGTGCACAAGTGTGCACCCCCTTGCGCACCGACCCTGGATTTTATAAAATGCGCGCAGGAGCGCGCACATATTATAAAATTGGGTGTACATTTGTACGGGCTGGGTAGCCCGCACAAATGTACCCCGCGCGCGCTCTAAAAATATGCCCCTATATGCTGGGCTGTCAAAGTAGATGACTAAGTCACTTTAACTGTACCATAATACTGCCATCCGATTAATTACTTCTTGTCCTCTTAGGGAACATATTTCCCAGTGCTTTGTCAACTTCACTGGCTTCCTTTAAAGTACAGGATATAGTTTAAGCTAAAAACTCTTGTACACAAATCACTATATTGGTTCATCTTTTTTGATAAAGTGGTAAGGAATGTCCCTTCAAGGTCCTTAAGATCTGTAGACAAGGGTTTTCTTCTTGTTCCTACCATTAACACTTATCTGCTCCTGACTACTCAACTCTAGGGCCTTTGTTGTTTCGGGCCCCACTCTATGGAATGAGCTGCCCATCGAGTTGAGGTGTCTTACTGACTATAAACTTTACAGAAAGCAGTTGAAGGCATAATTCTTCCATCTGGCTTTTTCTTGCACTTTTCAATTATGTAAGTTTTTATAATGATGGTGTTTGTTTGGAAATGTATCTAATTTGATATTTTTGATTTGTCTTATTGTTCACTGCGTAGCTCAGTTTTCTGTTAAAGGTGGTTTAGAAAAATTTGTAAATAAAATAAATCCTCAGCTCCTGAAGAACATGGATAATCAAAGGCCAGTACTTCCCTCTGCGAAAAAAGGTGCAACACCTTGGGATGAACCCCTTCTGTCCACGAGAACTGCTCCTGCGTCCTCAGCAAAATTCTTTTTCACTCAACGTATAGCTAAGTTCAGGAATTCATTGCCAGAGGATGTGGTTATGGCAGTTAGTGTAACTGGGTTTATAAAAGGTTTGGATAAGTTCCTAGAAGAGAAGTACATAAACTGCTATTAATCAATAAGGAATAGTAGCTTGGGATCTATTTAATGTTTGAGTACTTGCCAGGCATTTGTGACCTGGATTAACCACTGTTGGTCACAGGTTGCTGGGCTTCATGGACTCTTGGTCTGACCCAGTAGGGCATATTTTATGTTCTTATATTCTTATGACACCTGCCACAGATGGCAGGCCCTTGTACCATTTAGAAAGCAAAACCGGCAGTAGCAGGCACAGTGGAAGGCATTCAAAAAGTGCCTTCTCCCGACAAAGAGCAGTATCACCAGACTGAATTATAAAAGAGAAAATGATCCTCCTCATACTCGCGACAAGAGTTGTCACGCGCCAACACCATGTGTTATGGGACCAGCTGCCACTCACCATCGCGCTGAACATCAGGAAACTGGTCCCATTCCTGCACTGTCTTGTAGCCCCCAAACCTGACCCATAGCACTGAGCACTGTGGCCATTGGCCAATAAGAGCCCTACCACTGCAATCATTTTGTCTTCATTCTATTTTTTTTTTTTCAACAAAAGTTTAAAGACAACTGTAAAACCCAGTACAAGCTAAAGGAAACAAAGAGGATACTTTCCTGCTATTTTGGGCTGTAGTGCAGAGCTGCAGCGGGTGCCAAGGCTGTCCCAAGGATGAATCATTAGGGATGAATGATACGGACCACCAGAATGTCCAGCCCAGGGCTGCCTAGTGGAGGATGAGGAATCTGGACCACCAGATGTGGCCTCATGGATTTAGGATTGAGTCATCAGGAAGTGTCATCAACCCCCTACTTGAACACCTCGCACCAGGAAGTATGGCCCCACCAGGACCTCATGACCCCTTGGAGGACACAGATAATTTTACTGTCTTCTTTTTCTTTTCTTTCTTTCTTAACAGACTGCAGGTTTCACACCATCTACCACCTGATGGAGACAGAAATACAGTGGGACTACAGGTGCATACTAGATTATATACAGTGTCAGTAAAAATTTATCAGTTTTCATCTGCTGACAGGGATGTAAAACCCAGGAGTCTGGACTGATCTATTTTCATACAGGAAAGTCATTTTCCATTCAGGTGCAAGAGGAGGTTGGAGTTATTGAGAGAGAAAAGGAGGTATGGGGACAAGTTACCAAGGCAGATTATAAACTTTTTGTGTACTGGAATTATTGCGCCTAAATTCTAAAAATGCTGTAAGGCACGTTGAGCCATGGAAAAAGCAGAGTTGCTTACCTGTAACAGGTGTTCTCACAGGACAGCAGGATGTTGATTTCCGGCGATGAGGTAAGTGAGCCAGCAGCAGGAGACATCAGCTCCGTGCCCCCCTTCTCCTCCCTGTCTCATCGGCTTGCTTTAAAATGCGGCGGCTCTCTAAGTTAAATGGTGCCGCGAGACACCCTTAGCATCGGGCTGCTGAGGAGGACAAATTGACAGCGTTTGCGCTGGGGAGCAGACATACAGCTCTGCTGAAGTCCCAGCTTGGAGCTGCACCAAAGTTAAGATGGCAGCAAGCGTGCACCCCAACCCATCTTTTTGCTGCCTGGTGCCCTTAAACGCGACGACTCTCTTTGCCCTTCCCTCAGCTTTGAGACGTCGGACAGCCTTTAAATAAACGGCTGGCATAGCGGGCTGGGAAGGAGTGACAGCTGCCCCGTGGAATCTGCAGCAGACGAGAAGTTAAGATGGCGGCTGCACGTGGTCTTCGCCCCAGAGTTTCTCATCGGACAGGTTAGATCATAAGCAGAGTTGATCTATTGGCACGCTGCTTCAGCACAACTCCATGGGTCGGCCAATATCCTTTCAGCACCTATGTCTTTTTGTTACTGGAGAGCTCTTAAATAAATTAGCCTTTTTCCACCGCAAGTGCTTATTTGGGAACTGTATTAGCATTCATACATCTTCATCGGCCCGCTGAGGTACTCATTATTATTATCAGCATATGAGTGCCGGTGGAGAGGGCTAGAACTCTGCGGCCCTGCTTTTGCATACTTTTCCTGTCTGGTCAGCACTGTTTTCTCTCACTGACTTTTTTCAACCCATGGTCCGGCGACTGAGACAAGGACACTCTTTAGGGAATGCGCCATAGGAGCTCTCGAAATACCTCTGATCGACATTCACATCCCCTGCGTGCAGCCAAGATGGCGGCGGCCCTAGCCGGGGAGAAGTGATAGCCTCCTTCACAGAGGAGGCCTTGCAGCAGCTATCACAGAGGGTCACCGCTGCTCTGGATGGGCGCTTAATCAAGCTACAGTCCTCAATGGAAGACATTAAAACTGCAATCGAGGGACATTCAAAGCTGCTGGATACGGCATAAGGCTCTCAGACTTAGATCGTCTTTCAGAATCTGAGCGCCATGTGGCAGATCTGCAGACCCGGCAGCGAGAATTACTAGCAAAATTGGAGGAACAAGAGGATCGTGGCAGATGAAACAACTTAAAAAATATTGGCTTGCCGGAAACAGTAAAGGACGGTGAACTAAAAAAGTTGGTAGAACAATGGCTGCCACAACAGGTGGGGCTAACCTTGGATGATGAGCGCTTACAATGCGAAAGAGTACATTGGGTCGGACTGCATAGGGAAGGGAATACCCGGCCATAGCCTGTAATGGCGCGCATCCTGAATTAGGCCCACAAGACGCAACTGTTGAGAGCATATCGACAGACAGCCACGGTAGAATATCAGGGACATCGCCTGCTGCTGTTCAATGATTTTTCCACTAGCACCGCGGCCCAGAAGAAGGTCCTCGCCCCGGCCTGTACTGAGTGGCATCAATTTCGCTTTACTATACCTGGCGAAGCTGTGAGTCTCTCATGGTAACAAAGTTTTACTTTTCCACTCTAAGGAAGAAGCAGATGGCTTTCTCAAGACCTTGCTGGTGTCCGGCGGGGAGTGAGCAGTGGATCTGCTAAGGGATTGTTTTGCACTAATTAAACTTAGAAGCACATTATAAATTAGAAGGAAAGAGCTCAGTAACCCACATTCCACATTCCAGTGGAAACACTGAGAGGAGAGGATCACCTTGCTGGTGGCTGAAAGGAATAAGTAAGTTTTTGCTTGGGACATTTACTTTTTTAAAAGTATTGGGGCAAAGTTAACTATTTGGGAATATTATTAAGTGTGTTTGTGTGTTTGTGCCTTTAATAGTTAGAAAGGCAGTGAATAAACAAGTTAGACTGTTTGTATTTTTAGTCAGTCAATAAGATAGCAGTAGATAGTGTGTTTATTTTTAAAAGTCTGCAGAACTGAGTGTTCTCCAGACTTTTAGAGAGCTGACTGTTTGTTTTAATACTAACTGAGTGCATTGTATTGAAAACAAAAAAAAAAACCCACAAAAAAGTAGCCAGAAGCTAGAAATAAGCTAGGAGCAGTATATACCAAAGTAAAAAAGTTGAATAGTTCAGCTCAGTTACTCACCTTGGAAAGGTGTTGAGGTAGTGTGATTGGGTTTGAATAGGGACCAACATTTGTTAATGAAGGGAGCAGTGAGTCACTCAGGCTGACTAACTGAAGTTAGACTGCCAGAAGTCTAAGAAGTAAGATGGGAGAATTAGAATGTATAGCAGTAAATGATGACATAGACTTAATTGGCATCTCAGAGACATGGTGGAAAGAGGATAACCAATGGGACAGTGCTATACCGGGGTACAAATTATATCGCAATGACAGAGAGGAGCAGTCGGGAGGAGGTGTGGCGCTTTATGTCCAGGATGGCACAGAGTCCAACAGGATAAACATCCTGCATGAGACTAAATACAAAATTGAATCTTTATGGGTAGAAATCCCTTGTGTGTCAGGGAAGACTACAGTGATAGGGGTATACTACTGTCCACCTGGTCAAGATGGTGAGATGGACAGTGAAATGCTAAGAGAAATTAGGGAAGCTAACCAAATTGGTAGTGCAGTAATAATGGGAGACTTCAATTACCCCAATATAGACTGGGTAAATGTATCATCGGGTCACACTAGAGAGAACGTTCCTGGATGGAATAAATGATAGCTTTATGAAGCAATTGGTTCAGGAACCGACGAGAGAGGGAGCAATTTTAGACCTAATTCTCAGTGGAGAACAGGACTTGGTGAGAGAGGTAACGGTGGTGGGGCCGCTTGGTAATAGTGATCATAATATGATCAAATTTGATTTAATGACTGGAAAAGGAACAGTGTGCAAATCCAAGGCTCTCGTGCTAAACTTTCAAAAGGGAAACTTTGATAAAATGAGAAAAATTGTTAGAAAAAAACTGAAAGGAGCAGCTACAAAAGTAAAAAATGTCCAAGAGGTGTGGTCATTGTAAAAAAATACCATTCTAGAAGCACAGTCCAGATGTATTCCACACATTAAGAAAGGTGGAAAGAAGGCAAAACGATTACCGGCATGGTTAAAAGGGGAGGTGAAAGAAGCTATTTTAGCCAAAAGATCTTCATTCAAAAATTGGAAGAAGGATCCAACAGAAGAAAATAGGATAAAGCATAAACATTGGCAAGTTAAATGTAAGACATTGATAAGACAGGCTAAAAGAGAATTTGAAAAGAAGTTGGCTGGAGAGGCAAAAACTCACAGTAAAAACTTTTTTAAATATATCCAAAGCAGAAAGCCTGTGAGGGAGTCAGTTGGACCGTTAGATGATCGAGGGGTTAAAGGGGCACTTAGAGAAGATAAGGCCATCGCGGAAAGATTAAATGATTTCTTTGCTTCGGTGTTTACTGAAGAGGATGTTGGGGAGGTACCCGTAATGGAGAAGGTTTTCATGGGTAATGATTCAGATGGACTGAATCAAATCACGGTGAACCTAGAAGATGTGGTAGGCCTGATTGACAAACTGAAGAGTAGTAAATCACCTGGACCGGATGGTATACACCCCAGAGTTCTGAAGGAACTAAAAAATGAAATTTCAGACCTATTAGTAAAAATTTGTAATTTATCATTAAAATCATCCATTGTACCTGAAGACTGGAGGATAGCAAATGTAACCCCAATATTTAAAAAGGGCTCCAGGGGCGATCCGGGAAACTACAGACCGGTTAGCCTGACTTCAGTGCCAGGAAAAATAGTGGAAAGTGTTCTAAACATCAAAATCACAGAACATATAGAAAGACATGGTTTAATGGAACAAAGTCAGCATGGCTTTACCCAGGGCAAGTCTTGCCTCACAAATCTGCTTCACTTTTTTGAAGGAGTTAATAAACATGTGGATAGAGGTGAACCGGTAGATATAGTATACTTGGATTTTCAGAAGGCATTTGACAAAGTTCCTCATGAGAGGCTTCTAGGAAAAGTAAAAAGTCATGGGATAGGTGGCGATGTCCTTTCGTGGATTGCAAACTGGCTAAAAGACAGGAAACAGAGAGTAGGATTGAATGGGCAATTTTCTCAGTGGAAGGGAGTGGACAGTGGAGTGCCTCAGGGATCTGTATTGGGACCCTTACTGTTCAATATATTTATAAATGATCTGGAAAGAAATACGACGAGTGAGATAATCAAATTTGCAGATGACACAAAATTGTTCAGAGTAGTTAAATCACAAGCAGATTGTGATAAATTGCAGGAAGACCTTGTGAGACTGGAAAATTGGGCATCCAAATGGCAGATGAAATTTAATGTGGATAAGTGCAAGGTGATGCATATAGGGAAAAATAACCCATGCTATAATTACACAATGTTGGGTTCCATATTAGGTGCTACAACCCAAGAAAGAGATCTAGGTGTCATAGTGGATAACACATTGAAATCGTCGGTGCAGTGTGCTGCGGCAGTCAAAAAAGCAAACAGAATGTTGGGAATTATTAGAAAAGGAATGATGAATAAAACGGAAAATGTCATAATGCCTCTGTATCGCTCCATGGTGAGACCGCACCTTGAATACTGTGTACAATTCTGGTCGCCGCATCTCAAAAAAGATATAATTGTGATGGAGAAGGTACAGAGAAGGGCTACCAAAATGATAAGGGGAATGGAACAACTCCCCTATGAGGAAAGACTAAAGAGGTTAGGACTTTTCAGCTTGGAGAAGAGACGGCTGAGGGGGGATATGATAGAGGTGTTTAAAATCATGAGAGGTCTAGAACGGGTAGATGTGAATAAGAAAATTATTATTTACCTGCTAATTTTCGTTCCTGTAGTACCATGGATCAGTCCAGACCGTGGGTTATGTCCCCATTCCAGCAGATGGAGTCAGCCAAAGCTTTGAGGGGGCGTCACCATAAGTACTACTACCCCCTCTGCAGGAGTTCAGTATCGAGTATATCAAAGCCCGAGTAAACAAACAAACCCCCGTATTGGATCAAGTTTAAAGTGAACGGCAACAAACAGCCGCACAACCAAAGAATGAACTGTAACCCTCCCACCAACGGGTAGGAGGACATGAATACAGCGTGCCAACCCCAAAAGGGACTGCGAAATACAGTGAGAACTGAGAAATCGTGAAAAACAGGAATGATCACCTTCGCCCCATAGAAGACAGCTGAGCAGGATTACAACCCAAAAGCGGTGGGCGTCTGGACTGATCCATGGTACTACAGGAACGAAAATTAGCAGGTAAATAATAATTTTCTTTTCCCTGTACGTACCTGGATCAGTCCAGACCGTGGGATGTACCCAAGCTTCCCTAAACCGGGTGGGGTCCTGCGAGGCCTGCTTGGAGAACCTGCTCGCCAAAATGCCCAGAGACAGAAGAGGCGAGGTGTAGACGATAGTGTCTCGAGAACGTATGTAGCGACTTCCAGGCGGCCGCACGACAGATTTCCTGTGGGGAGACCGAACGAGTCTCCGCCCAGGAAGCCGCCTGCGAACGCGTAGAATGTGCCACGATGCCGGGCGGGGGAGTCCGCCTCGCCCCAATGTAAGAAGCGGCAATGCTGGCTTTCAGCCATCGGGCCACGGTCGTCTTTGAGGCCTGGGAACCCTTCCGAGGACCGGACCAAAGTACGAAGAGATGGTCGAAAGTCCGGAACTCATTCGTAGCCTCCAGATAGATACGCAGAGTGCGCTTGACATCCAGAAGTCGGAGAGCCCTTGGTTCAGACGACGAGAAAGACGGCAGTTCCACTGTCTGATTCACATGGAACGCAGACACCACCTTCGGAAGGAAGGAGGGAACAGTGCGGAGCGAAACTCCGGAGTCAGAGAAGCGGAGATAGGGTTCTCTACACGACAGGGCCTGCAGTTCCGAGATGCGTCGAGTGGAGCAAATGGCCACCAGAAACACTGTCTTGAGAGTGAGGTCCTTAATCGTCGCATTGCGCAATGGTTCAAACGCAGGTTCCGACATAGAGCGGAGCACGAGGTTAAGACTCCAAGCGGGACAAGGTTCCCGGACCGGAGGTCGCAAGTGCTTGACACCCTTGAGGAAACGCATAATATCCGGGTGCTGAAGCAGGGAGCCCCCGTCGCGCAGGAGCGACCCAAGGGCGGCCACCTGAACTCGCAGTGAATTATAGGCGAGCCCCTTGTCTACCCCCGCTTGTAGAAACTGAAGGATCTGAGGAACCGAAGCCTTTGTGGGTCTCGTGTTCTGGTCGGTGCACCACAGTTCGAAAACCTTCCAGACCCGACCGTAGGTCGCCGACGTCGAAGTCTTCTTGGAACGCAAGAGCGTTGACACTACCGCCTCCTGGTAACCTCGGCGGCGGAGACGTTGCCTCTCAAAAGCCAGGCCGCAAGACAGAAGAGTTCTGCCTGGTCGAAAAATACCGGGCCCTGATGCAGGAGGCGAGGGGGGATGTCCCAGGCGGATGGGGCCTTCGATCACCAGTTGGAGAAGGTCCGCAAACCAGGGTCTCCGTGGCCATTCTGGTGCGACGAAGATCACGAGTCCCCGATGAGCTTCTATTCTGCGGAGTAGTCTTCCCACCAGAGGCCATGGCGGAAACGCATAGAGAAGAAGATGGTCCGGCCACGGGAGCACCAGGGCATCCACACCCTCTGCTCCTCGCTCTCTTCAACGACTGAAGAAACGGGGAGCCTTTGCGTTTTGCGCGGACGCCATTAGATCCATGTGGGGAGTTCCCCACCGGCGAACAAGCAGCTGCATCGCCTCGTCGGAGAGGGACCATTCCCCGGGGTCCAGGCGCTGGCGACTGAGGAAATCCGCCTGGACGTTGTCCCCGCCCGCGATGCGCGAGGCCGCCAGACGGACCAGATGTCGTTCCGCCCACTGCATCAGCATGGCTGCTTCGAGCGCGACCTGTGGACTGCGAGTGCCGCCCTGCCGGTTGATGTAGGCCACCGTGGTCGCGTTGTCCGATAGGACCCGAACCTCCCGATTCCGTAGGAGTGGTAGGAAGTGGCGCAAAGCTAGTCTGACCGCCCTGGTCTCCAGACGATTGATGGACCACTTTGTCTCCTCCGTGGACCACGTCCCCTGCGCAGAGCTGCGTTCGCAGACCGCCCCCCAGCCTACGAGACTGGCATCGGTGGTGACCACCACCCAATGTGGGAGATCGAGGGACACGCCGCGAGCCAGATTCTCCGGATCCATCCACCAGCAGAAGCTGTTCCTGGCCACCTGTGGAAGGGGAAGGAGCACCTGGTAGTCCTGCGAGAGAGGTTTCCAGCGGGATAGAAGCGCCCTTTGGAGGGGCCGGAGGTGAGCGAACGTCCACGGGACCATGTCGATGGTGGAGCCCATCACCCCCAGGAGCTGCAGGTAGTCCCATGAGGTGGGAACTGGTAACGCAGAGAACCGCTGTATGTGTTCCCGCAAGGCGAGCGCCTTGTCCTGTCGTAGAAAGACCGCGCTCAGACGAGTGTCGAAAGTCGCCCCCAAAAAATCCAAGCGCTGTGAGGGTACGAGGGACTCTTGGAGAAGTTCACTACCCATCCCAGGGACTGCAGGAACTGTATTACCCTGGACACCGCCGCCTGACCAAGTGTGAAAGATTTCACTCGAATGAGCCAATCGTCCAGGTAAGGATGAACCAGAATACCCTCCTTCCGAAGGGCGGCCGCCACGACCACCATGATCTTGGTGAAGGTGCGCGGTGCCGTCGCCAATCCGAACGGGAGCGCTACAAACTGGAAGTGTTGGTCCAGAATCTTGAACCGGAGAAGCCGATGATGCTCCCGACGGATGGGGATATGAAGGTAGACCTCCGTCAGGTCCAAGGAGGCCAGGAACTCCCCCCGAAGCACTGCCGCAATCACCGAGCGCAGTGTTTCCATCCGGAATCGGACCACACGGAGGGATTTGTTGACTTCCATCAAGTCCAGGATGGGTCTGTGGGAGCCGTCCTTCTTTGGAAACACGAAGTAGATGGAATAATGGCCCAAGCCCACCTCTCCGGAGGGCACGGGCACAATGGCTCCTATTTCCCGAAGACGGTCCAGTGTCGACTGCACCGCCCTTCGCTTGGAGGCTGAGCCACAGGGGGAGAAGATGAACCTTCCCTGCGGGGCGCGGACAAATTCCCAACGCGTAGCCGTGTTCTATGGTATCCAGGACCCACTGGTCCGAAGTGATCCGCGCCCACTCCTCGTAGAAGAACGCCAGCTGCCCTCCAATCCTGGGGACGATGGAGTGGGCGAGCCGAACATCATTGGGAGGACTTAGGAGAGGGCTGCCCTGATCCGGAGGCGGGACGCGCGGGCCTGCGCCCGCGAAAGGAGCGCGACCAGGGCTGTGACCTGGTGGCGGAGGACCTGGGGGCCGCCGGCCTGTAATTCCTGTAGCGCCGTTGCGCCCTGGCCCTGGTTCGTGAAGATGAGAACGCCCTGGAGGGCCGGTACCTGTCCTCCGGCAGACGATGGACCGCGTTCTCCCCCAGGGACTTGATGAGCTGGTCCAAGTCCTCCCCGAACAGGAACTTACCCCTGAAAGGCAGGGACCCCAGGCTCGACTTGGAGGACGTATCCGCCGCTACCGAGACCATTGATCGAGCCAGGACCCGAAACAGGTCGTAGGAGGCATCAGCCCCATACGCCACCGCAGCTTCCAGCCGATCCGCCTGGGCGGCCTCTCCGGCCGGCAGAACCTGAGAGGTGAGAAGCTGTTGCACCCAGAGGAGGCTCGCCCTCTGCGCTAGCGAGCTGCACATCACCGCCCGCATCCCGTAAGGCTGCGCCACCCGTGACAGGTATGGTTGTCCTCTTCGTGACTGCCGACACCGCGGAGTCCACTTTCGGTACCTTGATGAGATCCAGATAATCCTCCGGCAGCGGATACAGTTTTCCCATAGCACAACTGACCTTGAGGGAAGCCTCGGGAGCGTCCCATTCCCTAGTGAGGAGCTGCAGGAACGACTCGTGGATGGGGAACGCCCGAGCCCTCGGACGAAGGGCTGCCAGCACCGGGTCACCTTTCTTAGCCGAAGTGACGACAGCGGGCGCTACGGGAGCTGGTGGATCCGGCGGTGGATCGAGGTCTAACTCCTGGATGATTTGCGGGATAAGCTCCTCCAGCTCTTCCCGCTGGAAGAGACGCAGCGTGCGCGGGTCGTCCCACTCTGCCGAGGAGTCCCCTTGCGCCAAATCCACCAGGTCCGGCCCCGGGGACGCTGGGCCCGGCCCCCCGCCTCCGACTCCCACGGGAAGCCGGCTGCGGGCGGGAGGCTGGGGGGCCCCCACTCCCGCCGGGACGGGGGGGGCCTGAGGGGGAGACGAGGGCCACGGGACCTTAGCGGGGGGCGGACCCGCGGGGGCGTCCAGGCCCTGTAGATATGCAGTGTGCATCAGCGGTATAAATTCCGGGGAAAGCCCCGGCCTACCCGAGGGGGCCCCGGTGGGGGGGGACCCCGTGGAACCCGTGTCCACCAGATCCGGTTCCGGCAACAAGCTCGGGGGGGAACCCTTGGGGGAATCCCTGTCCTCCCGCGCTGCCTGAGTCCCCTCAGGGCGCAGGGAATGCAATATGGCCGCCGTTCCCGCCAAGAATGGGGGAGGGGCCGGCCCGCACCGCCCGGGCAAGCCTGCCAAAAAGGAAAAATCGTCCCGGGACCGCGACGTGCCTTCCCCCCCGGGGAGGCACCGAGCGCAGATCCCTTCGCGCGAAATGCGCGATCCCGGGTCGCCGCAGGCCGAACAACGCAACGGCCGCAGCATCGGGAGCGCTGGCGAAAACGGAGCAGGCAGGCAAAAAAAAAAATTCAGAAAGCCTCGGGGGGGCCGAGAGGAGAAACGCCGGTGCGGGGGGGCCCGAACGGCCTGCACTGCCCGCCGGCTGAAAAACGGCGCCGCGGGGGGGCCTTCCTGGCCTCACAACCCGCCGAAGAAGAGCTCCCTGCTCCCTGCTGCAGCCCACGAGGCCGCGGGGGGGCCTTCCTGGCCTCACAACCCGCCGAAGAAGAGCTCCCTGCTCCCTGCTGCAGCCCACGAGGAGCCGGCAAGATGGCCGCGGGAGAGGGAGAAAACGGTGGGAGGCCGGTTCCACCGGCCGCCGCGTCCAAATAAGCTGCAAAAGAAAAATACAGCAAAAACCAATACAACTTACCCCGGTGAACAACAACAGCCTAGTCGCTGGGAAAGGAGAGAGAGAGACAGCACCAAAAGGAAGCCACGCCTCTCCAATTAAACCAATTAACTTTTTTTTTTTTTTTTTTTAAAGAACAAACTTGATCCAAAACAACTAAATATAATAGACAGAGAAGAAAAACCCAATCAAGGGAACAATGGTTACAGGTAATCGGGAGCAAGCCCAGATTCCCCTACTCGCATCTGCTGGAGTCAGAAGATACTGAACTCCTGCAGAGGGGGTAGTAGTACTTATGGTGACGCCCCCTCAAAGCTTTGGCTGACTCCATCTGCTGGAATGGGGACATAACCCACGGTCTGGACTGATCCAGGTACGTACAGGGAACGGCTATTTACTCTTTCGGATAGTAGAAAGACTAGGGGGCACTCCATGAAGTTAGCATGGGGCACATTTAAAACTAATCGGAGAAAGTTCTTTTTTACTCAACGCACAATTAAACTCTGGAATTTGTTGCCAGAGAATGTGGTTCGTGCAGTTAGTATAGCTGTGTTTAAAAAAGGATTGGATAAGTTCTTGGAGGAGAAGTCTATTACCTGCTATTAAGTTCACTTAGAGAATAGCCACTGCCATTAGCAATGGTTACATGGATTAGACTTAGTTTTTGGGTACTTGCCAGGTTCTTATGGCCTGGATTGGCCACTGTTGGAAACAGGATGCTGGGCTTGATGGACCCTTGGTCTGACCCAGTATGGCATTTTCTTATGTTCTTATGTTATTGGGTCTCAATTACTCAGTTCAACTAAGTTTTGAGTTACGGAGCTGAAGCTTCTGTGTTTACACTGTTTCTTCAGTGATCAAGCCAGATATGTAACTGGTTGAAAGCCGGTCGGGATGCAGCCTCAGGAATTGCACCGCGAGATGTAGTACCCCGCACCCCAGTGGGTTTCTCCTATTCTTTTCTGTTCTGGACCATAGAAGCCTGGAAATAATCTCAATAACAGGGATTGTACACTCTGGGTATCAGTGAAGACCTATAACTCTTCGGAGCTTGGACAGCAGGGAATGGACACACCTTTTACCGGATTACAATGGATGTTGGCGAGTTGCTATCCTGATGGTTATCACTTCATCGGGATACATGGGAGGAGAAGGGGGTTGGAGAAGGAAAGCCTTAAATTCCAAACAAGGGATGGGGCATGCCCTGAGCCTCTTGGAGCACTGGTGTGTATGGTTTCTATGGATGTATGGTGTGCAAATGGTATGGCTGTTGGGGGATGTGGATGCTATGTGTGGGGTAGGGGTTAGGTGGGGTTAGGGGGGAGGGGGAGGATGGGAGGGCTGTTTGTAGATCCAGACAAAAAGTCAGGACCAAGCAAATCTGGATATGGCTCTTTATCTCTCCGGGGTCTAGGCTGGGAGGCCTTGGAGATGTTTCTTATCCTTTCTGGGAATCCCTGGTTGGGCCTCCTCACAGAGTTAATGCAGATACCAAGGGTAATGGCGCAAGTTAAGACCGTCTCACTGAATGTGGATGGCATTCACTCTCCCATTAAATGTCAAAAGCTTTTCACGATGTTTAAAAGTTTGAAAGCTCAGGTAGCGTTTTTGCAGGAGACTCACCTAGATAATAAGGGACCCATCATAAGGTATGTTATCTAGTGAATCTTTTTGATTTGGCAAAGTTTCTATTGTTAGCTTTGTATAACATGATATGGTTTCTATGAAATCTGATTTAAGAAGTGTATTATTCATGTTTTGTTTTATTATTATTATGTATGTTTTTATGTATATCGCCTAGGCCTTGCAGTGTTAGGCGATTAATAAATCTATTAAATGAAATGAAAAAATGAAATGCTAAATTGAAAAGGGATTGGGTGGGACAGTGTTACTATTTCTCATACACGTCACGTAGGAGAGGGGTTGCCATCCTCATACATAAAAATTTACCATTTTAGTTATTGTGCACATATCAGGATGTGGAGGGAAGATACCTCATAGCAGTAGGAACTTTATACCAACAAAAGGTAGCGTTTTGTAATTTGTATGCCCTGAATGTGTACTCCCAGATCTTTTTTAATACGTTGGCAAGCTTATTGGCAGCTTATTCCGACTGCATGACAGTTGTGGGTGGGGACTTTAATATAGTTGCCAATAAGCAATTGGATGCCAACCCCACAAAACCTGTTTCTGGTTTGGACCAGGATGTAGGAGTACATTTATTATGTCGGGAACTGCGGTTATTGGACGTTTGGAGAGTTTTGCGTCTGGATGACCGGGACTATACATTTTTCTCTAACCCGCATAACACATACTCCCGACTCGATTATTTACTAGTCTTGGACCACTGTTTTCCTCAGGTGGCTGATGCAAGCATTGGCACCATTTCTCTCTCTGACCATGCCCCGGTGACCATAGTATTAAGCTGTGGTCTGCAAGCTAGACATCCGTTTTCGTGGCACCTGCGGCCAGATCTATATTTAGATCAGCAATTTCACTTATATCTTCGGAGCTGCTGGAAAGATTATATGGATACAAATAATACTGCTGCTGTCACCCCTGAGACGGTATGGGAAGCGGAAAAGGCAGTCATGAGAGGGGTTTGTATAGCGTACGTGGCCAAGCGCAACCAACAGTGTAATGCTGAAATTTTGCAGATAAAGGGGACCTTAAAGATGCCCAACAACACCACATGCTAATGATGACGCCAGAGGCAAAGTCTCGGGTGGACAAGGCCCGGGAAGCTTTAAATTATCTACTCCATTAGCTTGCATCTAAATCTGCTAGGTATTATCAATACCAGCTTTATAAGCATGGTAATAGGGTGAGCCGCCTCCTGACTCACCTAGTGAGACTGTGAGGCCAGAGGGCTTCAGTGGTGGGTATACGAGACAATCAAGGGGTCCATCAAACCTCCCCGGAAGCCACTGCGCAGCGATTTTTGCACTATTATAGGGCTACCCTTGTGTCTCCACTGCAATAAAGGATTGTTTTAAGACTACAGGCATCTATTTCTTTTCTTTCATCCTGACGGCTATTATAGATCGCCTTCCTTCGTGCTTTAAGGGATGGTGAGGTCCATAGAGGTGGAGTTATAGATGGCTTTGTGGATTATTGATAGGGATTTATAGAGGATTCTGTGTTTGATAGGGAGCCAGTGAAGGTTCTTTAAAATGGGAGTAATGTGGTCCCTTTTATTAGATTTAGTCAGGATCCTCGCAGTGGCATTTTGTAACATTTGCAGAGGTTTTAGAGAGTTTGCAGGTAAACCAAGCAGCAAAGAATTACAATAGTCTATCTTCGAGAAAATGATTGCTTGTAATACATATCTGAAGTCTTGAAAGTATAAGAGTGGTCTTAGCCTCTTTAATACTTGAAGTTTAAAGAAGCAATCTTTTGTGGTGTTGTTAATGAAGCTTTTGTAGTTCAGCTGGTTATCCATGGTGACCCCAAGGTTTCTGACCTGAGTGGAAAAGGCTGGTGGAGATAAGTTGTGTGAGTAGGGAGCAGTGTAGTTACCATTTGGGGTGATGAGCAGGAACTCTGACTTGTTGGAATTGAGAATCAAATCAAGATTTGTTAGGAGGTTATTGATGGATAGAAGACAGGAATTCCAGAATTGTAAGGTGTTTTGTAATGAATCTTTAATCGGGATAAGGATTTGGACGTCATCTGCATAAACATAGTGAATAAGGTTAAATTTGGAGAGGAGATGACATAGAGGGAGAAGATAAATGTTGAATAATGTTGGGGATAGAGAAGAACCTTGCGGGACTCCCATAGTGGATCTGAAAGGAGGTGATACTTTGCTGTTTATCTTGACTTTATAGAATCTATTTTGGAGGAAAGATGAGAACCATTTAAGTGCGGTGTTTTTTATGCCAATCTCTGTTAGACGATCTAAAAGGATATCATGGTTCACTGTGTCAAAAGCTGCTGATAAGTCGAGTAGAATGAGGAGGGATGATTGTTTTTTTTCTAGGTTCAAGAGAATTTTATCTGAAAGTGATGAAAGGAGGGATTCGGTGTTTCTAGATTTTCGGAAACCAAATTGAGAAGAAGAGAGGATGTTGTTGTTTTCTAAGTATTCGGCGAGTTGTTTGTTAACTAATTTATCCATGATTTTGGAGATAATTGGGAGATTGGCTATAGGGCGGAAGTTGGCTGGATTGTCTGGGGAAAGATTTGCTTTTTTTAGTAATGGTTTAAGGATGGCGAGTTTGAGTGGAGTGGGGACGAGGCCTTGTAATAAAGAGGAATTGATGATCTGTGATATAGGGTGTGAGATGTCTTTGGCAATTGAAATAAGGAGGTTGGCTGGAATAGCATCTAGTGGGTGTGATGAAGGTTTAAGTCTTTTTAGAACGTTTTCAATTTCCAAAGTGGAGACAGGTTCAAAGATCTCAAGGCTTGCTGTGATTTGTGGAGGGGAGGGGAGTAGATGAGGTGGGGAGTTGACTTTCATTTTCTTGATAGGGTCCAGGAGGTTAGGAATTTTATTCTTAAAATAAGTGGCAAGATCAGATGCTTTACTTGCTGCGTTATCGTCCGGGAAAGTGAAGGCGGGTTGTTTGGTGAGAGAAGTCACTAAAGAGAAGAGGGATTTTGGATCAAATATAAAGTTGTGAATTTTCTGCGAGTAGAAGTCCTTTTTTGTCTGAAGGATGGAGAACCTGTATTGGTGCATTAAGGATTTAAAGGCCATGAGGTTTGAGGTTGAAGGATTCTTGCGCCAAGACTTTTCTCTATGCCTAAGTTCACGCTTTACAGATTTGAGCTTTGGAGTATACCAAGGTTTTTTTGTATCCTTGTTGGACTGAATAGTTTTGGTGATTAGCGGGCAAGTAATGTCTGCAACTTTGTTTGTGATTTCAGACCATGAGGCTAAAGCAGAGTTGGTGTCCGTGAGGTCCATTAGGTTTAGTTCTTGAGTTAGATGGGTGATAAGGGTGTCTGGGTTGCAGAGTTTTCTGAATTGGACCGTGGATTTTTGAGGGCCTGTAGTAATTGTTAGGTGATTTTGTAAAGATAAGTTGATTAACTTATGGTCGGACCAAGGTATTGGCTGGCAGGTAATGTTGGAATTGAGGGTGAAATGTTGATTTATAAAAATTAGGTCCAAGGTATGACCTGCTCTATGAGTGGGTTCGTTTATGAGTTGTTTGAATCCCATGGAGTTAAGGGAACTGAGGAAGGCTTCACAGTTAGATGAGTGCGGAATGGTATCTACATGGAGATTAAAATCTCCCATCAATAGAGCTGGAGAGTCGGAGTCTATGTGTTTAGCTATGCATTCTATTAAGGGCGAGGGATCTGAATCTAACATCCAGGAGGGGAGTAGATGAGGCCCAATTTGTAATTGGGAGGATTTGAAGACTGCAACTTCAAAAGATTGAGAGCAGCTGGATACTTGCAATGATAATTTAAATTTCTTTTTGGCAACAAGTAGAAGACCTCCACCTCTTTTTTTTCAATCTCGGGATAGAAAATATGTCGTAAGATTGTATTGGAAGTTGGTTGAGGAGGACTGTGTCTTCGGTTTTCAACCAGGTTTCTGTAATGGCAAATAAATCAGGTTGTTCTTCTGTGAGATAGTCATTTAAGAGATGAGTTTTTTTTGGAGAGGGATTGCGCATTAAGAAGAGAAATTGTGAAAAGAGAGAAGCCTAGAAATTGATTAAGGGGTGATAGCATGATTGGGATAAGCCTATTGTGTTGTTGAGATGAAGGTGAACCTTGTTTTTTTGTTGGATATCTCTTATTGTTGAAGATAATTGGTATAGCAGAGTAGAACATGGTTGATATTTGTTAAGGTTGAGTGGACGTGAAAAGGGATTGAATTGGAGAATCTGAATTTGAAGAAGTTTGGAGGTAAGGTAAGACTGTAGATTTGTTGTTGTAGAGATTTAATATTACTTTCTTTTCTGGTCTTTCTTCTAAGACTCAGTGGCTGCACGAAGGGGCGCACAAAGGGGCAGGCCCCTTTGACGCGCACCTTCGGCGCGCGACGCCTGAGAGGACTAAAATTTAAAGGTTCTGCTGGTCTCAGTCTGATTGGCTGCCTTGCAGCGGTCGGCTGATTGGCCGGTTCTCGGTGGGGGGCGGGCTTCGGCCGCGAGGAGAGCGGGCCTGGAGCGGTGCCTGGTCTGGTCGCGCTGTCGGCGGCGGCCCTGTCCGGGTGAGAGATTTTAAAGAAGGCCTTACCCCGATGGGACGCCGGCGCCGATTGCGCAGGCCTTACAGCAGGAACGGCAGCAGCTTTTTTCCAGGTAAGCCAGATGAAGAAGGGAGAATCGCGGGCTTACTTTTAAATTTACAGAATTACAAGTCTGGGTACACAAATAAGCATGGGTGTAGCTTGCATATTGCGGCGGTTACTACCCCTAACTAATTAAGCTAAATATTTCACTTAGATGCAGTTCCAACACTGCTCTCTACATTAATGGTGAGGGTGGAAGGGAAATAGAACCAAAAGGTTACTAAGAGCCAAGAGTAACAGATAAGTATGAGAAAAAAAAAGTGCAAAACTTGCAGGGCAGACTGGATGGGCTGTTTGGTCTTCTTCTGCCGTCATTTCTATGTTCTATGTATGAACACGTGACCTGGTAAAAAACTGATTATTCTGTCACAGTATTATTTCCAATAGAAGCAAGTTACTTACTCTTCACATTTAAGGTGACAGTTTTCTCTGTGGACATTTTCACCCCAGGGTAATACACCAAACAGGTCAGGTTTTTCCTATGGTCATCTGTAGATGTAGTAAAGGTGAAACTGGATGAATAGCTGAATGTTCCATCGTAATAAGATGATGTTGTGTTAGTCGTAGAATTAGGTGTAGTTAAAGCTTCTGTCCAGGTGATGATGGGGGCGGTTCCCGCACACCTCCCTGGAGCTGTGCAGTTGAACATCACTGGAACATCTGCTTCCAGCATCTCAGGGATCGAGAACTCAGGCTGCTTTGAGAAACCTAAACAAGAGATAAAAAAAGAAAGTGCCACATCACAGACCTCTGCAGTTAGCAGTAGCAAAGATAAGCCAGTGCCAAGGGCAAGTATGTGATATTACTACAATGTGCTCATCTCATACTACTGCGTCGACATGAACGTAAACTGTTTTTTGTATCTAATGGAAAGGTTGCTGATTATTTTAGAAGTCAGAAATGTAGAGCATACTTACTGGTTATAGTAACAGAAGCAGGAAATGATATGTAATCATGCACAAGTCCTCCCTCAAATCTGAAGTAATATTTGCCGGTATCCTGTATCATGGCATCATCGATCCTAAAGCTGCAGTTGCATTCCGATAGGTTCCCGAAGATGGTGAAGCGACCCCTGGTACGTTCATCCACTTTTCTGTTTCCATTAGTAGTTGCTACTGGGGTTCCTGTAGAGGGCTCAGCCTCTCTGAACCAATATCCATGAAAATTATTTTCTAAACTTTCATTCAATGGGAATGTGAACTGACACATGATGACCACACACATACCCACTTCATCTGCTACCGGAGTGCTGACATTTACATAAAAAATGGTGTGCCTGTCATGGCAGGGGGAACCTGTAGGGAGAGATATATTTAGTGTTACAAAAGTACAGCACTTCACGCTCACAACACATTAGAACTGCAACATTAAACATTTATTTATTTATTATTTTATATACCAACATTCATCTCATTGAGATATCACACTGGTTTACATTCAGGTACTGTAGGTATTTCTCTATCCCCAGAGGGCTTACAATCTAAGTTTTTTGTACCTGAGGCAATGTAGGGTAAAGTGACTTGCCCAAGGTCACAAGGGAACAACAGTGGGAACTTGAACCTTGGTCTCCTGGTTCATAGTCCACTGCTCTAACCACTAGGCTATTCCTCCTCCCTAACATAGACAACCTGACCAGATTCTAAAATAAACAACTATACTTAAGAATCTGAAATGTTTTTCATAATTTGCACTTAAATTCCTAAAATTAAGGTTATTTGCTAACTGAGCCTTCCCTTTCACGTGAGGATGAGCCTGAGACCAGGGTAATGCTGGATTCAGACTTTCTAACCCATCCTTAACCTCTGGGGGGAGCCTGTCCATGACAGAGAAGATTCTGTATCTGATCTATGAGATCCTTCAATGATTCAGGACTGGAATCAAAGCAAATATTAATCCCTGATGAGTGCACAAGCCTTTCTAAGTGTTATACCTACTACTGTTAGAGTGTGTCTGTCCTACATTTACCCTCCTATTGCACACTCAGCAGAAAAAGCCCAAAACTCTGCATCCTTCTCAAGGCATTAAACTTCCACAGTTGCCCCTTAGCTGCTAGGACAAGGAGAGGTGCAGGTGGAAAGACCTGGAAAGAATATTTAGCATGGGGCCAACACCTCCCAAACTCAGTTGCAGTGCCACCTGTTGTACACATTCCCCTGGTAATGGGAAGCCCATGCAGAGGAAGGGGGTGGGGTATGTTCGGAGTTGATTACAGGCACCTGTGAAATGAGGGCAGGGGATAGTGGTGGTAGAAGTAAAAGGAGAAAAAAAATAGCCTTGGAGTTGGGGAGAACAGGGAGTTCAAGGAAGAGGGTATGCACAAATGACACGGGGTTGGAAGCATTGAGTGAGGAGGTGCAGGCTTAATATGAGAGAATCAAAAGCATAAGAGCAGGACCAGGGAAGAGGACATTGGGAAGAACATTAGAGATAGGTAGAAGGGAGGAACCTGGGAAGGAGCTATGGGGAGAGGGGGGGGGGGGGGCATTTCCAGGTTCAGTGGCATGGTGGGAGAAAAGCAGAGCATTCAGAAAGCGGCCATGGAGTAGTTGTATAGGGAGATTCCAGAAGTGACCATGGGGAAAATCCAGGAAAGCGCATTTTAGATGGTAGAAGGGGAGGAGGGCATTAGGGGAGGGTCCAGAATGGTGAAGGATTAATAAGTAAGGGAGGAGGCCTACTGCTAGCCGCAAAAAAGGGACTTGGACACTTACTACAACTATCCACCAAAATAAGTCACCTAGAACTAGCCCTATTCAACTCGGAACATCTCCAAATTGCTCTGGTCTACGCACCCCCAGGAACCTTAGATTCCAATCCTTCACCCCTAATCGAATTCGCAACTAAACATCTCAAGAGGGACAAACCATCCTTTCTGATGGGAGATTTGAATCTCCATGTGGACGTTTCCCCATTATCCCACAACTGCGACATATTACTCACAGCACTTAACCACTTGGGATTAAGCCAGATCGTCAAAGGTCCCACGCATAAAGCAGGACATTCTTTAGACTTGATCTTCCTCAATGAGGGTCTATCTTCCGCCTCCATCCCATCTAGCGTCCCAATCCCGTGGTCAGATCATCATATTATGTCTGCCGAGATTCATATTAACAACCATCCTCGACCTGTCTTCCCTACAACCACATTGCAATACAGGAAACCCTGCTCTACAGATCATCTTAGCAAACTGCTTTCAAAAGAGTTGGTTCGCCTTGATCTCACAGACGCACCCTCGGCTATTAACTCATGGATCAAGATAACAAGCGAGATTGCAGATCAATCCTGCCCAACCAGTACGAAAACCTTAAAACCACCCCAAGCTAACAGGAATCCGTGGTACACCCCGGACCTTAAAAACATCAAACAAAATCTTCGCAGTAAAGAGCTCAAATGGCGCAAGACCCCATCCACTGACACTCTTGCTTCCTACAAAGCCCACCTTAATACATACAGGATTGCTATCCTCAAAGCCAAAAAAGACTTCTTTGTTAAAAAAATTCACAACTTCTCATTCGATTCCAAAGCCTTATTCTCCATCGTTTCATCTCTTACAAAACCCTCGCCCCCTTCCATCCCTGACGAGCAAGCATCCAACAAAGCTACAGAACTCGCTATCTACTTTGATAAGAAGATAACCAACCTCCTCAAGCCTATCTTCACAGTTCAACCAACAACCCTTCCATCCAGCACTCCATCTCCCACCAGGGATTATAACCTTACATCTTTTGGAGACCCCTTCCTCAATGGAGATCGAAGGCATTCTAAAAAAGCTAAACCCTCTTCTCACCCGTTGGACGCAATACCCTCTAATCTTCTTCTATCCATTCCTAACACCATTTCTAAATCGTTAGCAGACATCATTAACTGCTCCTTAACCCAAGGCAAGGTTCCAGACCAATTACAACTAGCCATCCTAAAACCTTTACTAAAAAAACCCAACCTTCCAACATCTGACCCCGCTAACTTCCGACCAATAGCCAATCTTCCCCTGATCTCTCAGAGTGATGGAAAGAATTGTAAATAAACGACTGTTCTGACTACCTTGAGGAGAACAAACATTCTCTCCCCCATTCCAGTTTTGGATTCAGAAATCACAAAACACTGAAGCTTTATTTTTATCCCTATCCGACCACCATCCTTCTCAATCTGGAAAAAAAAACCCACCTTACCTTCTTGCTCTTCTCGACCTATCTGCCGCCTTCGATACGGTCAATCATTCTATTCTACTGGAACGCCTATCAGATATCGGCGTTCAAGGAGAGGCTCATGGATGGTTTAAATCGTTCTTTGAAAATAGATTCTACAAGATCAGAATCAATAATAAAGAATCCCTCCCAATCAAATCAAACCTGGGAGTCCCACAAGGATCATCCCTCTCTCCCACGCTTTTTAACATTTATTTGCTGCCTCTCTGCCATCTACTCTCTAACCTCAAACTAAAATACTATTTCCCTGTACATACCAGGATCAGTCCAGACAGCTGGGTTATGCCTCCTCTCCAGCAGATGGAGTCAGAGAGAAAACTGAAAGCACCCCCTAGATATACTGGTGTGCCACCTGCGATCCCCCAGTATAATCTCTGACTCCAGCAGATTGAGAGGCATAACCTGCGGTCCTGGCCTGGTCAGTTGTCGGTACTGGGGGAAAAAAAAAAAAGAGTAATAATAATAATAATAATAATATACTAGTCATACTTTAGGGACCGGATCAAGTAGTTTCTTCTCTTGTTGTGTTATTCTTGTCAGACTGTCTTTTCTCTCTCTATCTTTGGCAGCGCAGGAGCTTAGAGCGTGGCAGGCACAGAGGGCTTTGCCCTCTTAATTTTCCTGGCTTAGCGTGTCCGTGAGGCTGGGGGAGAGTTTACCGGTGGGCCGGTCACCCTCCCCCCATTTTCCAGGGTTCTAGCCCTGAAGGGGGTTTAGAAGGAGAGCAAAGTTAAAAAAAAAAAAAAAAAGTGTAAAAGTTTTGGAAGCCACTTAAGGCCTGTTGGTGACAGGCAGTGAGCTCGTTTGTTGCTTAGCCCCGGCCTGCCAGTGCCTCTAAGGACGTTGGAAGGGGTGGCTGGGTCACCCGGCGCGGTTCTTTGGTAAGGCTTACTTACCTTCCTTTTGGCGCGCTTTTCTGGCAGCTCCTCTGCCGCCGCGATGCCGCGTTCTTCGGCCTGCACGGCCTGTGGGGGGGCGGGGGCGCAACTCTCCCGGGAGGGTCTCTGCTCCCGATGCCTTCCCGGGGGCGAGGGACCCTCCCGGGGGCCGAGCGCTGCCCGCAGCGATTCTTCTTTGTCCCTGACGCCGCGGCAGCGCACAGCTCCAAGCAGCCGTTCTTCGGCCCCGCCTCCTTCGGGGAGGAGAGCGGCGGCCATCTTGGCCACGAGGCAGGCAGATCAGTCGGCTTCGGAGGAGGAAACCTCTTCTCCTCCTTCCCCTCCCGACCTGAGCCCGTGCCCACGGCGCGATTTGGAGGACTTTGGAGCCCCCCCTCCCCCAGGCTCACAGAAAAAGAATTTAAAAAGGTCGGTGCCGTTTTCCTCTGACTTTGTGCTCCTAATGCACAAAGCTTTCCTTCAGGAAGAGTCTGGTTGGGAGGCAGAAGGTCCCTCTCCCCCGAAGGCCCCCAAGACCTCCTTAATGCAGGAGACCCCCGCTGGGGCTGGGATCCACAGGGAAGGTCACCCGCCCGAGGGGGGGGGGGGGCGGGAGTGCGGGGGACTCAGTAGCCGCGCCGGATCCTCCGGGGACTCCAGATTTGCAGGCAGCGGATGACCTGGGGGCCGTAGAAGGTGACGACCCCCAGGTGCTACGTTTATTTGGGAAGGATGAGTTAAGCTTCCTCATCCTCCATGTCCTGCAAGAGCTGGAGCTGACAGCGCCACCTCCCAATGCTGATACCTCCACGGGGGATATTGCTATGGCCGGCTTAGGGCCCCCCCCAAGACTTTCCCATTACATCCCAAGGTTTTACAAATTATTTCTAGGGAATGGGAATTGCCGGAGGCTTCCCTGCGGGTTAACAGGGCCATGGAAAAATTGTATCCGTTGCCCGCGGAATCTTTGGATCTTTTTAAGACGCCCGCAGTGGATTCAGCGGTCACGGCCGTGGTCAAGCATACGACTATTTCGGTTACGGGGGGAATAGCCTTGAAGGATCTCCAGGATCGTAAGTTGGAAGTCTTATTGAAACACATTTTTGACGTGGCAGCCTTGGGGGTACGAGCAGCCGTGTGCAGCAGCCTCGTCCAGAGGGCCAACCTGTGCTGGGTCCAACAGCTTCTGACCGCGCAGGAGCTCCCTCCGGCTGAGGTGGAGCAGGCAAATTGTATTGAAGCGGCAGTCGCATACACAGCATACGCTTTATACGATTTGCTGCGCACTTCAGCACGAATTATGTCCTCGGCAGTTTCAGCACGGCGGTTGTTGTGGCTCCGTCGTTGGTCGGCAGACGCCACCTCTAAGGCAAGGTTAGGCTCCTTCCCCTTTAAGGGCAAGTTGCTATTCGGTGAGGAACTAGATCAGCTTATTAAGGACCTGGGAGATAACAAGGTGTACAAATTGCCCGAGGAGAAGCCCCGTCAGTCTCGGCCCTTTGGGAATACCAGGGCTCGCTTTCGGGTCAACGGCGTTTCCGTACGGGTAGAGGTGGTTCCTTTCCCCAGAAGCAGCAACCCACGAGGTCCCAGTCCTGGTCTTCTTCCTTTCGTGGTAGGCGGCCTCCGAGGGGAGGGGCCTCGCAAGGTTTTGCTGCCGGCAAGCCCGCTCAATGAAGGCACGCAGACCCATTCCTCCGTTCCTTTAATCGGAGGTCGGCTGTCCCGGTTTTGGGAGGAGTGGGTCAAAATAACTTCGGATCAATGGGTGCTCGACGTGGTTCGGCACGGCTACGAGTTGGATTTTGCACGTTCCCTCCGGGATCTCTTCTTGATATCGCCGTGCGGTCCCCTGGAGAAACAGCAAGCTGTACTTCAAACCGTCACTCACTTGCAAGCCATGGGGGCGGTGGTCCCGGTCCCACCGGACGAGGTCGAGACAGGTCGGTATTCCATATACTTTCTGGTTCCCAAGAAGGAGGGCACCTTCAGGCCGATCTTGGATCTCAAAGGGGTGAACAAGGCCTTACGCGTGCCTCGTTTTCAGATGGAAACGCTACGGTCTGTTATTGCGGCCGTCCACAAGGGAGAGTTTTTGGCTTCTTTGGACCTGGCCGAGGCGTATCTTCACATCGGTATCCGAGAGCAGCATCAGAGGTACTTGAGGTTCATGGTGTTGGGACGTCATTACCAATTTTGTGCCCTTCCATTCGGGCTGGCGACTGCTCCTCGGGTATTCACCAAGGTTCTAGTAGTGGTTGCGGCCTTTCTCCGTCGTCAAGGAGTTCTTGTGCATCCATATCTCGACGATTGGCTCATCCGGGCAAAGTCGTAAGACTCTTGCAAACGGGCAGTCTTCCTTGGTGGTGCGGCAACTCCAGTTGTTGGGTTGGGTAGTCAACTTCGCGAAGAGTCGACTCGAGCCGACCCAACAGTTTGGAATTTTTGGGCGCTCGCTTCAATACCCTAGAGGGCAAGGTTTTTCTCCCACATCAACGCATGCTCAATCTCATGGCTCAGGTGCGGCGCCTGATGGCCCTTCCCATTCCTATGGCTTGGGATTATTTACAGATCATTGGTCATATGGTGTCTACTGCGGAGATGGTGCCGTGGGCTTTTAAGCATATGCGGCCTTTACAAACCGCGTTGCTTTCTCGGGATCGCAGGTCCGAGGATTACGGCCTGGAGCTGCCCTTGATGGACCCGGCCCGCTCCAGTCTCTCCTGGTGGCTGACTCCCGGTCATCTCCTGCAGGGTGTGGATCTGGAGCCTCCGTCTTGGATAGTGGTGACGACGGATGCCAGCCTATTGGGCTGGGGGGCGGTCTGTCAGTCACGAGCAGTCCAGGGCACCTGAACAGCGCTTCAGTCCACTTGGTCCATCAATCGCTTGTAGAGCAGAGCGGTGCGTCTAGCCTTACGCCGCCTCCTCCCGATCGTCCGCGGCCGAGCTGTACGGATTCTGTCGGACAATGTGACTACAGTGGCGTACATAAATCGACAAGGCGGCACAAAGAGTCGGGCGGTGGCGACAGAGGCGGCATTGCTGATGAGCTGGGCGGAACGACACTTGTCACGCATAGCGGCCACCCACATTGCCGGCGTGGACAACGTGCAGGCGGATTATCTCAGTCGTCAGCATCTAGATCCAGGAGAATGGGAGCTGTCAGCGGAGGCGATGCATCTCATCACCCAACGTTGGGGTCTCCGCGCTTGGATCTGATGGCGACCCGACTAAATGCAAAAGCGGGTGCGTTTCTTCAGCCAAAGGCGGGAACACGGGTGAGAAGGAGTGGACGAGTTGGTGCTTCCGAGGCCCCGTCAGATTCTTCTTTACGTGTTTCCTCCATGGCCCCTGGTCGGAAAGGTGTTGCGGCGCATAGAGGATCACCAAGGCCTGGTGATTCTTGTAGCTCCGGAATAGCCGCGCCGTCCGTGGTTTGTGGATCTCGTCAACCTGGCGGTCGACGGTCCACTACGTCCGGGGCACCTTCCCAATCTTCTCCGTCAGGGTCCGGTGTTCTTCGATCTGGCGGATCACTTTTGTCTGGCGGCCTGGCTTATGAGCGGAAACAGTTGAGGAAGAGAGGCTATTCAGACGCTGTTGTTTCAATGCTCCTTAGGGCGCGTAGGTCTTCCACTACGCTTGCTTATGCTAGGGTTTGGAAGATTTTCCACGTTTGGTGCGCTGCGCTACGTGTTGCGCCCCGTCATTCGTCCGTGGGTCACATCCTTTCGTTTCTGCAAGATGGCCTGAAGAAGGGGTTGGCGTACAAGTCGCTCCGAGTTCAGGTTGCGGCGTTAGGTTGCTTGAGAGGCAAGGTCGAGGGGTTTCTCTTGCGAGTCACCCTGATGTTGCGCGGTTTTTGCAAGGTGTCGGAATTTGCGACCTCTGGTGCGTGTTCCTTGTCCTTCCTGGAACTTGAACTTGGTACTCCGTGGCCTGTGTGCGGCACCTTTTGAGCCTATCAAGACGGCTTCCTTAAAGGATCTGACTCTCAAGACGGTTTTCCTAGTGGCCATCTCCTCAGCCCGTCGTGTTTCGGAGCTGCAGGCTCTTTCTTGCAGAGAACCGTTCTTGCGTATTTCCACGTCGGGAGTTTCCTTACGGACGGTGCCTTCTTTCTTGCCTAAGGTGGTTTCTTCGTTCCATGTTAACCAGACGATTGAGTTGCCTTCCTTTTCGGAAGAGGAGCTCCGGTCTTCTCAAGGCAAAGACCTGAGGCGCTTGGATGTCCGTCGGGTCCTTCTGCGTTACTTGGAGGTTACCAACGAATTTAGGCGGTCAGACCACCTGTTTGTCTTGTGGAATGGGCCCAAGAAGGGGCTTCAGGCCTCCAAGACTACCATCGCCCGCTGGTTGAAGGGCGCTATTGCGTCCACGTATATTGCTTGCGGTAAACCAGTTCTGGATGGACTTAAGGCTCATTCTTTGTGTTCTCAAGCGACTTCGTGGGCTGAGAATCAATTGGTCTCTAGTCAAGAGATCTGCAAGGCGGCCACTTGGAAATCATGGCATACGTTTTCCCGGCATTATCGGCTAGATGTCCATGGTCCGTCCGCTCAGTCTTTTGGGAGCAGCGTGATTCGAGCGGGACTCTCATGGTCCCACCCCAGTTAAGGCGGCTTGGGTACATCCCAGCTGTCTGGACTGATCCTGGTACTTATAGGGAAAGGAAAATTAGGTTCTTACCATTGCTAATTTTCGTTCCTGTAGTACCAAGGATCAGTGCAGATGCCCGCCCACAGTTCTGGGAGTCCGCTCGTCTTCTAATATTCCACTGTCCTTCATTGGCAGATTGTGTTCGCTACGTTCGGACCAGTTTTTAAGGGTAAGTTGTAATTCCTCAGTTTGTCTTATACACTATTTTATGTTGTATTAGTTCTACCTGGTCTTCTAAGTTATCCAGGAAGTTTCTGTTTGATCTAGTCTTTGAGTACCTACATGCATACATTATTACAAGGGGGTACAAGAAAATTTTGAGGAAGTTGTTGGAAGTGGGTAATTGCTTACTTCTGCTTTGATATCACATATACTGAGGGATCGCAGGTGGAACACCAGTATATATCTAGGGGGTGCTTTCAGTTTTCTCTCTGACTCCATCTGCTGGAGAGGAGGCATAACCCAGCTGTCTGGACTGATCCTTGGTACTACAGGAACGAAAATTAGCAAAGGTAAGAACCTAATTTTCCTATTTTTGCCGATGACGTCCAAATCCTTCTTCCAATCACTGAATCCTTGCAAAAAACCTGGGCACATTGAAACTGCTGTCTACAATCCATCAATAACCTGCTCACCAGCCTGAACCTTATCCTTAACTCAAATAAGACCGAAATCCTCATCATCTCTCCAGATGAAAACCACAATCTCCTCAACTCACAAAGTGCATCTCAATTTGCAAAAACAACCATTAACCATTCCCCCTCTGTCAGAGACCTTGGGGTTCGGCTCGATAACCTATTCAATTTAAAATCGTTCGCCCTCAACACAACTAAAGAATGTTTCTTTAAACTTCAAGTTCTCAAAAATCTGAAACCTCTCCTGTATTTCAGCGACTTCAGACTAGTAGTACAATCTATCATCCTTACAAAATTAGATTATTGCAATTCTCTGCTCTTAGGTCTCCCTGCAATAACTATTAAACCCCTTCAGATGGTCCAAAATGATGCGGCTAGACTACTCACTAACTCAAACAAAAGAGCCCACATTACACCCACACTACAAGGCCTGCACTGGCTCCCTCTAAAATCCAGGATCACCTTCAAAACACTGTTGATGATCCACAAGGACATTCACGGTATTGCTCCTCTCAAGCTAAGCTTTCAACTTCGCACACACACATCTACCACACCAATCAGAAACGCCTACAAAGGATCTCTATACGCACCTCCGATCAAAACCACTTTAAGAAAACGCGCCTTTTCTACAGCCGGGCCCACCCTTTGGAACTCGCTTCCTCCGGAGCCGAGACAAGAACCGTGTCTTCAAACAATCAAGAAACACCTCAAAACTTGGCTCTTCAGACAAGCCTTTCCGGAGGCTCGAGATCATTCGGACACTGGTCAAAGGACATAACAGGACATTAGGGAGACACTGGTCAATGGACTAAACTGAACCGTAGAGAGACTCAACCTCTCTAGCATATCCCTCGATCTGTAGAGAGACTCAACCTCTCTAGCATATTCCCCGATCCTGATTTAATGCCACTCATCCCACCCCCTCCTCGCTCTTCCTCTCCAACATCCTTCAACCAGATCTTCTCAATCCATCTTTCAGCCTGAGCTTCTCAACCCTCTCCTTCCTCATGGCCACCCGATTCCTCTGGGCCCCACCACGCCCTTTCTATTCCGCTTACTCATAGCAATATTTATGAGACGCCTTACTTTATCTATCGCTTTTTTCCACTGTTTATGCCACCCCATTATATTTGTCATTCGTTTTTTGACGACCTGTCTATTTATAATCAACTGTTATCTAAAATGGTTTTATTTATAATTGCTTATCTATAATTATTTTTTTCTATATTCACCTGTTATTTAATGATTTGACGACTTGTTTCAATGTAACGCCATAGCTGCGACTGTTCTGTTTCAATGCAAACCGATTTGATTTCATATTTTTATCAAGAATGTCGGTATATAAAAATTATAAATAAATAAATTAAATAAATAAGTAAAATCAATGAATGGCCCATGGGGGTTGATGGGTAAGGGTTTTTGAAGGGAGCACTGGAATGGTTAAGAGATAAAGAACTTGGGAAGTGTTAATGGAAGAGGCAGGCAAAGGGAAAAAAACTGGTAATAGTCTATTAGAATGGGGTGTGGGCAGGCTGTGGGAATGTCCACAGGAGCATACATTTGAAGGATCTATAGGAGTACATACGAGGGAGAATATTTATCACTTTTCAAGGGGGGAAGTAGGGCCCTTAGGGTTTAAACTGAAAATTTTAAATAATAGTTTGTATATCTTCTTGTGTGTGACATCTATAGCACATGAAATATCCTAGAGGAGCAGATTGAAGGAAGAGGGAAGATATAAGATTATGTTGATCATGGTGGGAGTTGTGCTCATCGTAGGAGCTGTGGTCTTAGTAAGAGTGTTTGTGGTAGGAGTTGTATTTGAGGTTGCTGTTGTTCATGGCGAGTGTGGTGGTAGTGTATGCAGTTATAATCATAGTGGGTAAGATTTGTGGTAGAAGTGTTGGTCATTGTGGATGTGGTGTTTATGGTGAGTGGTGGTTTATGTTAGGCGTAGTGGTCATAGGTGATATGGTATATATAGTAAGAGTTGTGGTAATGTTGGATGTGGTGGTTGCGATAGGAGTTGTGGTCATAGAGGGTGTGGTGGTCATGGTCGAAATTGTGAATAATTAGAGGTAAACTTGCAGCTTGTTTTTCTTCTTTGAAATCAATTATCCTATATTTAAACTACATCTGCTGTACATAGCATACAAGAGATTATCAATTTCTATCAAAAAGTCAATCACTGAATTTCCTGATCTGTGCTGTACAACAGAAGTTTGCAAACCTGTACTGGGGGAACCCCAGCCAGTAAAGTTTTAAGGATATCCATAATATATGTGCATGAGATAAAATTTGCATGCTATGGAGGACAAGTGAGCACACATTTATTTCCTGCATATTTATTCTGAATATCCAGAAAACCAAATTGCTCAGAGTCCTCCTGTTGGGTTTGTGGCATAGTGTGGACTCTTGGTCGCAGTGGTGATGACTCCTCCCACGGGGAGGGGCCCCGTGGGGAACCACAGCAATAAGCTAGACTCAGAGAGCAAACACTCAGAAGGAAAGCTTTATTGCACTGCTGTAGATAGATGATATTTGCACAGGAATGGATAGCACTGTAGTCCAGCGATATTCCAATAGCTCAGACAGTCTCAGATGTAGATGGTCTCACCCAGATGTAACTAGGTTGGTAGTGTTCCACAGAGCGGGATAAGCCGAACCTGAAGGGTGGAAATGGAAAGCTGGAACGTAGAAGTAATCACAGAGAAGGAGTGCAGGAATCCTCCTTAGAGGTAGATGAAGGAAAGGACCCGAGGTCCATGGTGCAGGATACCCTGAGCTGGAAAGGCCTTCAAGGAGCGAGTACCTAGGAGTGCTGAGGGATCCTGAAAAGAAATAAGAAAGACCCCCGAGGAGTGGTTGTCTTAGGTTAGGTAGTAGAAACCCCAAAGGCGGTATAGAAGCGAGAGGCCCCGAGGACCAGGTGCCCAGAGCTTCTGTAGGAGTGAGATACCCCGGAAGGTAGCGAGGAATACAAGCAAGCAGCTTAGAAGCGGTCAGAGTAACAAAACCAAAGTCCTTGCTAATTCTTTAAATTGGAGCGGAGAGGAGGCTTTAAATACCCGGAGTTACTGATGTCATGTGGTGGGGACGCCCCCGAGGTTCCCGCCATGACGTGTTGATAAGCGTAGGCAGCATGTGCACGTGCGCCATAGGAGGCAACAGGAAGGAGCATGGTGGACGGGGATGCCCAAGCTGTGTCGGAAACGCTGAGGGTTTCGGCACTCAACACCGGAGGCAGCCATCTTACCCATGGAGGAGGAGAAAGGTAGAAAAGAGGTGAGGCAGAGCAGTCGCAGCCGTCTGCGACTGACGAACGCAACACCTCCAGGACAGGTTTGGGAATCACTGCTCTAGAACAGCCAGTGACAGCTGTTGACATATTAAATTTAGTCGCATACCAAGTGGCTATGCCATGGTCTCCCAGCCAGGAATGTGTGAAAAACATAAGGAGGGATCTAATGAAACTCAATGAATGGTCTAAAGAATGGAAGCTAAGATTTAAAGCTAAAAAATGCAGAGTATTTAATTTAGGTGCAAAAATCAAAGGGATAGGTATAGTATTGAAGGTGAAATTCTCCTAAGCACAAAAGAAGAGGGGGATATGAGGGAGATTGGCCACTTTAAGATTATCAGATACAAATATTTGGATAACGAGATGGTAAAAGCTAGAATGATGCATGACTACATAGGAATGTTTAGCAAATAAAGGGAAATGATATTGCGTTCACCATAGATGTTGTTCAAGTGACTTCATGTTTAACCTGATATTTTTTGTTAGACTTTACTATTATTTTATCTGGTATTATATGTTCCATGTTCCTTGTACTCGCCGCAAGGCGACAGTTCAGTTTTCATGTAAACCGGTGCGATATATACATATCGCACCGGTTTACATGAAAGTTAAAAATAAATAAATAAAATAAATAAATATTGCACCTGTATAGGTTCCTGGTGAGACCTTATTCCTCATAGGGGTGTTGTTCACCTTATCATTTTGGTAGCCCTTCTCTGTACCTTCTCCATCGCAATTATATTTTTTTTGCGATGCGGCGACCAGAATTGTACACAGTATTCAAGGTGCGGTCTCACCATGGAGCGATACAGAGGCATTATGACATTTTCCGTTTTATTCACCATTCCCTTTCTAATAATTCCCAACATCCTGTTTGCTTTTTTGACTGCCGCAGCACACTGTACCGTCGATTTCAATGTGTTATCCACTATGACACCTAGATCTCTTCCTTGGGTTGTAGCACCTAATATGGAACCCAACATTGTGTAATTATAGCATGGGTTATTTTTCCCTATATGCATCACCTTGCACTTATCCACATTAAATTTCATCTGCCATTTGGATGCCCAATTTTCCAGTTTCACAAGGTCTTCCTGCAATTTATCACAATCTGCTTGTGGTTTAACTAATCTGATCAATTTTGTGTCATCTGCAAATTTGATTATCTCACTCGTCGTATTTCTTTCCAGATCATTTATAAATATATTGAACAGTAAGGGTCCCAATACAGATCCCTGAGGCACTCCACTGTCCACTCCCTTCCACTGAGAAAATTGCCCATTTAATCCTACTCTCTGTTTCCTGTCTTTTAGCCAGTTTGAAATCCACGAAAGGACATCGCCACCTATCCCATGATTTTTTACTTTTCCTAAAAGCCTCTCATGAGGAACTTTGTCAAACGCCTTCTGAAAATCCAAGTATACTATATTTACCGGTTCACCGGGGGCGACCTCCTGCATGCGCCATTGGCAATACGGGGCCGTATTGCCAATCTTCAAAATACCTCCCTCCGAACCATGAGCTGCTGAGCGACTGTCGGCTTTCCCCTTTGTTCTGCGATATCTGGCGGTCCAGATATCGCAGGTGAAATGTGCACTCCCTTGAGCCTTAGCTAGCAGCGTTTGGATGAGACTGCAACATTGGTTGTACAGGCTGGGGATGACCTTTCTGCTAAATGTGTCTCTGGAGGGGACTTTGTAATTTGGAACTAAGACCTTCAGCAAATGCTTGAAACCCACATTCTCCACTACCTGCAAGGGCTGGTCATCAAGGGCAATCGTTTCTCCAATGCTCTGGTTACAACTTTTGAAGCTGCCTGCCTCCTACCCCAGGATAGCATTACCGAACACCACCCCATTTCCTCCATGGTGGGTTGTTGCTTCTGCCACAGCTAGAAGGGGCTGAGGGTATGCTGAGGGTGTGCGCCTTTTCAACAACTTTACACTGCCTGGAAAAAAGGGTCTACTGACTGGTACTGCCACCATCCGAGATGGCTGTACTGTTGTTGGGTGTTGTTTGTTCATATGATGTATTATGCCAAAATTAGTTAGATGTCCCATTTGCCTGCCTCTGCTAATAGCCCTGGCAAAATAATTACACTGAGCAAAACACATGTCCTCTGTCACTTTAAAGTGGCTCCACATCGCAGATTTCTTTTCTGATCCCTTCTCTATAGCCTTCGGGGTGTATGCTGGCACTGGAGCTGAAGTAGTAGGTGCACCCTGAGAAGCAATGCCAGGGTCATCAGTCATAGTCTATGCCTGTGCTGACTGCTCTTCCTCCTCATAATGATCAGTTTTGTGTCTCCCCTGCAGCAATGAAGTGGAGGCAAAGACAGGACTAACAAATCCTCCTAAAACTTCTTCAGCTATTACTTTTTCAATTTTTGATGATGAGAATCCCACACAAGATGATTCTTCATCAGAATCAGAACCAAACAGTGACTGTGCTACATTTTCAACGCTAAGTCGAGTCTGCTCTCACACTGCTGCTTTTGGGTGTCACCATTTTGTCTTGCATAACTCAGCCTACAGGGTCAGAAACAGGTGGTGGCGAAGCATCATCTTTAAATTTCATTTCCTTCCGGATGGAACTGCCTGCCCCTCCAGAGATTTAGATTGGAACAGGTCCCTTTTTAACTTTAATGGGGGACTGGCACTGCCTTTTGAAGTGCCTTCTCTGCCAGTCCCAATCACTCGACCACGTCTAGTTTTCTCTGACATTATGGATTTGATGTCCCTGCTTACTAGGGATTTCAATTTAAAGAATCATTTCCAAAAGAGGCCTACTGGGGATTTGGCTTCAGAGAGCACTGCTGCCCCAATATATGTGAGTCTGCAAAACTGCTCAGTGCCCACTGATGCCGAGGCACCGCCTTCTAGGCTTAAAAGAGCACAGAGAGACAGTGAGTTCAATAAAAACAAACTGCAGTTAACAAAAAAGCCTGGCTTGGCACAGCAGCAAAAACGATGAGAGATCTTTTTCAATGGCAATTCTATCAAACTACCAAGAAATTGAATATATCTCCCACCAACAACACCCAAATCCAGCTTACAACCTACCCCATGGGGTAAAATAAGCGGAAAAATGTCACTGCTAGCAGCTTCTCTCAGTGACACAGATAGACCGTCTCAGATCAATAAAAAAAGGTGTGGTAAAAAAAGTGGCTAACTGGCACTGAAGCCAAATCTAACAAATATCTTTTTCAATGGAAAATTCTATCAAAGCAGCTAGCAACTGAATACAGATTTGAGACACTCAGACTAGTTCTGAGTAAAGCCACCATCACCGGACCATCTCCCCAGACCTCCATTGCAAAGAAAGTGTGTGGCACGCCGCGTGCTTAAGGTATAAATAGTGCTTCGTCATCAGGAATAGCGTCACAGAGCACTGAGTGAGAGTGGTGATTGGCTGCATTAGAAAAATGCTTAACTCTGATAGGTTGTATTCTAGTCTCCTTGCCAACCTGTCTGACCCACTCTATGTCAGGGCTGTGAGGTCACTTATGACTCACAGGAAAGGGCAGGTTTTTGCTATGGATACTCCCACATGGCCTTCTCCTATTTCAAACGGCCGCTAAGATATCACTGCGAGCCAAAAGATTGAAACTAATATATGATATGTTGTATTTGTGGGGGATTGCGATGCGTTTCACGAACCCAAAAATACAATGAATAGGACCTATGCATTGCGGATTGCCATTGCATTGAAAATGAATGCACATCCCTAGGTGCAAATGCTCGTAACTGACATCCTGGCTGATCTATTAAGTATCAAAGACATTAGGTTCTCTTCACCTCGTGTTTTCTGGTTTCCAGACCTTTCTAAGCCACTGCCACTAGTGCCTCCTGTTGCTGTTGAGGTAGGTCCTCTGCCAGCATTTGAATCTGTTTCCGTAGGTTCCTGTTGTACTGGCACATGTACAACTGGTATGAGGCAATTCGAGCAATGAGCATTCCTCCTTGAAAAACTCTCCTACCCAGAGCATCCAGGGCCCTGTGTTCTTGGCCTAGAGGGGCGGATGAATGGGTGAGGGATCTCTTTGCCTTTTTAAGAGCAGACAACAACCACAGAGGAAAAAACAGTGCCCCTTGGTAGCCCATTTCTCCAAGCTTTTACTCTCGGTAGAAATTAATGATTCTCTTCAAGGCTTATACATGAAATGGACGGAGTAGTAAATATTTCATCTTTCCCTTTCAGATTTTAAGAATAGTTTTCTTTGCATTAATGATCTTACAGAGAGAGGAGGTATGAAGATAGGTTACCCAGGCAGATTGTAAACTCTTTGGATACTGGCATGATTGCATCTAATTTCTAAAAATGCTGTAAGCTACCATGAGCCATGGAAAGGAATACTAAAAATGAAAATTTCTCTTTCTAAAGGGGAGAGAAGATGAGAACAGAAAGAGAGTATATGTGTGTGGGGGGGGGGGGGGGGAGGAGGGGGGGTTAGGATGTGATCAGGAA